>NW_026057586.1:34476272-34762881 GCF_023721935.1 Panthera uncia | reverse complement strand
TTTTATTTTATTTTATTTTATTTTATTTTATTTTATTTTATTTTATTTTAAGAACAAAAGAGAGAGAGGACACACATACCCATGAGTGGGGGAGGGGCAGGAAAAAAGGGAGAGAGAGAATCTTAAGCAGACTCCAAGCTCAGCATGAAGCCCAATGAGGGACTCCATCTCATGCCAGTGACATCATGACCTGAGCTGAAATCAAGAGGCAGATGCTAAACTGACTGAGTCACCCAGGCGCCCCCTTGTTGTCTCTTTCTTTGTATTGGTCTGGTTTGCCTTGGCTAATATTTTGTTATCAGTTTCAAACCACTTTGTTGTAGGTGTTTCTTTTTCATTCAGTAGTGGTTTATGTTGTATTCTATGACCCAAACCAACAGTTTCTATCAATCAATATATTTAACCCCCTTAGCTGTTTACTTTTAGTGAGGATGACTGATCTGTTTGACCATCGATCTGTCACTTGCAAAATCTATTTCAACATTTTTAATTCTGTTTTCATTTATTCTTTGGTGTGTGTGCCCTCATGGAAATGGCAACGTTCTTCTGAGGGACACAAAGGGTGACTTGAAAAGAAACAAAGGCACTACTGAGTAGAATTTCTCATGGTCATAAGCATGGAAATTCTTTGAAGTTCAATTAAAAACTAACAGAATCCTAATAAAAATAAAAGGTGATTTTTTTTTAATAAAATAGAGTTTTAGTTCATATGGAAACATGAAAAAACCACGGAAATATCTGAAAAGATCTCCCATGAAATAAGAGTAATACTTGAAAGGCATGTATTTTGCCCTAGACCGTCTTTCTCAATCCCCTAGTTCTGCTCTCTAGAGGCAACCAATTTAAGGTGTGTGTGTGTGTGTGTGTGTGTGTTATATCTCTAATAAGCTTCCAGTCTCAAAGAACATTTACTGGGGCACCTGGGTGGCTCAGTTGGTCAAGTGTCTGACTTTTGATTTCAGCTCAGGTCGTGATCTCATGGTTGTGAGATTGAGCCCTGCATTGAGCTCCATGCTGAACATGGACACTTCTTAAGATTTCCCCCCCAGCCCTCTCTCTCTCTCTCTCTCTCTGTCTCTCTTTCCCATTGCCCCTCTCCCCTGCTCATGTGCTCTGTATTTCAAAAATGATATTTATTTATAATTTTTAGTGTATCATCTTTAACCATTATTAAATAATTTCCTGCTCTTACAAGTATGAATTTAGTTATCTTATACTACCTTTCTCTAGTATCTCCGTCCTCCTAAGAAAAAGACAGCCATCTATGAACTGGGAGGTGGGCTCTAACAAGACATTGAATCCTACAGTGACTTGATCTTGTATTTTCTAGCCTGCATAACTGTGAGAAATAAATTTTTATTGTTTATAAGCCACCCATTCTATGGTGTTTTGTTGTAGTAGCCCCAATAGACTGAGACACCACCACATCAGTTATTCTATCAATTACCATTTTTCCCAACTGCTTTTGCTTCTGAAGACCCTTGTCCTCTTGTGCTGTCCTGACCTGGATCTTCTCTAGGCCTGCCGGGGAGGCTGTCAGCCTAGGATATGTTTTGAAAGGTCTCCTGGTGGAGTCCACAATTTCCTGCTTTGTGCCATCATTTTACTGGAGTGAAGATTTTACTTTAGGGTTTTTGTTATGTTAGCCAGATTTCACATACCAGTATTAGATGTTTTGTCTTGTACTATTCAATTTCTCCTGGTAACATCCTTCTAATTTTCCTGAATGAGATCATACTGATCGTGAGGTTGAGAGCCCCCCAGACGCCAGAATAAGAAAGGACTTGATCTAAGGTTCCAACATCATCATTCTATTTATTTTTTAAAGTTTATTTATTTATTTTGAGAGAGAGAGGCAGAGAGAGAGCAGGGGGGGAGAAAGAGAATCCCAAGCAGGCTCTGCACTGAGCTGAAACCAAGAATAGGACGCTTAACTGACTGAGCTACCCAGACGCCTCCTGACATCATCATTCTAAACATCTTCCCTGATTCACTTCATTTCTGTTGAGAACAATGTTCTGTTGTTGTGCCTGGGGATAAATGTTGGGCTGCCTTTAACTCAAGGAGGGAGAACAGGTTAGAGTAGATGGTGATGGGGTGGAGGTGTCACTTGGTTCAGTTGCTTTATTCACAGAACTTTCATCAGTCCCTTTGTTGGAACCCCATGTCATACCCGCTGCCTAGCATCTGTGCCTCCACTGAGCCCAAAGGCCCTCCATGCAGGATTCTGAAAGGCCCACCATGTGCCGTGTATGCCCCAACTCCGTGTGTATTCTGCCAGTTCACATAAACTTCATATCGCTCTGATACTATTTGCTCACATGTTTCTATCCGCTTTTATCTTCCTCAAATCCCTGTATTCTTTCGTGTTTGATGCTGCCCTTTCTCATCACTATTATTGGTTTACTCCTTGTCATACATACCTCAAAGCTTACATTTCAGTATTTCAGTGGAGATTTTAGAGAACATTAAGTAAGAACTTGCTGGGTATGCAATCTTGTACTGGAAATCTATAATGTTTTATTATATGGTGAGGAAATTCCCCTCAAAATACTCTTCCTTTTCTAATTTGTCTTGGCTATTATTTCCTATTATTCATCCACATGGAGTTTAGAATCATTTTGTCAAGTTCAAAGAAAAAAAATCCAATTGGAATTTTAATTGGAAATGTATTAAATTGATTAACTTGGGAATGATTGCTTTTTATTTTTAATTAAATTTCCAAGCACTGTTTTTTAGCTTTGCTAATTATAAATTTCTAAATTTATCGCATTTTTGTCAGAACCTGGTCTCCACAATTTCTTCTTTTGCAAAGCAGTGTAGTAGTAAATGTATTGTCCTTGGCAATACCTGGCCTAATGCTTCTCAACATACAGGGTCCTGGACCAACAGCATCAGCATAAAGTGGGAGCCACTGGAAATACAAATTAAAGGTTAACAACCCAGACCTACCGAATCAGAAAATCTGGGTGTGGGGCTCAGCAAATCCAAACCCAGATAGACTCTGGTGCATGCTGAAGTTTGAGAACCACTGAGCTTAACATCTGACTCGTTATGCAACCTTGAGAGAAATACTTAGCTTAAGTCAAAATACCTTCGTGTGTAAAGTCAAGATATAACTGCATTAACTTTATAGCACGGTGACTAGGAATAAATGAACTAATACATATGAAACATTGAACATACGTCCTGGCATGTTGTGAAAGCAGAATTGATTAATAGTGATCATCATTTACTATATTATCGTAATCATATTTCTATGCAATACAAATCTGAAATTTTCTCTGTCATGAACACTTTTGGCAAACATTCAATGTTAGCTGTAAAAGTGATTATGTTTTCCTTTCTTTGTTTATGAAATCTTTGCTGTCTTTATCAAAACAGATGTTATAATTTTTAGATCTTTTGTACACTGATTTCTATTTATTAGTTATTTTGCCCATTGGGTCTATACATTTTGTTAAACTTTCCTCAAACGGTTGCATTTGTATAAAATATTTCTTGCAGTTTGAAGATTTGATTGATCCGCATTAATGCCCTATGATACTGCACATAAATGCCTCTTAGTTTATCTTTATTGTGAATTGAATTTTTATTATTATGAAATAATCCTTTGGTTTTGGGGTTTCATTTAATATCATTGCCCTTGTGTTAACTCTGTTTTAATTTACTTAATGTATGTTCACCTGTTCGTTTAATTTCAAGTATTTTCTTATATTTTTAACACTGAAGTGTATTTTATAAGCATCATATAGTTGTTTATGTTTACCAGGTGATCTATCTATTATCATCACCTGCCCTTGTATTTTTTTTAACTTTTGCTATAGTCATTATGCTTTCTCTTTTCATATGTGCATATTTTGGTTGGTTTTATTCATGACTAGTGGTTACTTTTACACTTTTCAAAACTATTAGTTTTTCAACATTATTAAAGAAATTACCTTTATGGTGACCTCCCATTTAGAGGTTATGAATATACATATTCATATAAATATATATATGAATATAAATATATATTCATTTATGTATTCATATGAATATATATTTATATAAATATATATATGGATATATACAAATATATATATGGATATCCATATATATTTTTATTTATTTATTTTTTTAACATTTTTTATTTATTTTTGGGACAGAGAGAGACAGAGCATGAACGGGGGAGGGGCAGAGAGAGAGGGAGACACAGAATCGGAAACAGGCTCCAGGCTCCGAGCCATCAGCCCAGAGCCTGACGCGGGGCTCGAACTCACGGACCGCGAGATCGTGACCTGGCTGAAGTCGGACGCTTAACCGACTGCGCCACCCAGGCGCCCCTCCATATATATTTTTAAATGTTTATTTTTGAGACTGTGAGTGGGGAAGGGGCGGGGAGAGAGGGAGACACAGAATTGGAAACCAGCTCCAGGCTCTGAGCCATCAGAACAGAGCCTAATGTGGGGCTGGAACTCACAGACCCCAAGATCATGACCTGAGCAGAAGACAGACACTTAATCGATTGAGCCACCCAGGCGCCCCTGAAAAAATATTTTTAATGTTCTCATGCCGTCATATTTAGTATATAATTTTTACACTGCTATTGGATAAATCTTGTACTCCCTCAATTTATACATTAAGGCCCTAACCCTTAATGTGACTATATTTGGAGATAAGACATTTAAGAAATAATTAAGGTTAGGGAAGGCTGGGTGGCCCAGTCAGTTAAGCTTCCAACTCTTGGTTTCATCTCAGGTCATGATCTCATGGTTTGTAAGTTCAAAACTCACATTGGGCTCTGCACTGATGGTGTGGAGCCTGCTTAGGATTCTCTCTCTCTCCCTCTGTCTCTGCCCCTCCCCTGCTTGTGCTCTCTCTCTTTCTCTCAAAATAAATAAATAAACTTTAAAAAATTAAAAAAAAACACAATTAAGGTTCAATGAGGTCATAGGACAGGGTCCCAATCCAATAGGATTGGTGGCCTTATAAGAGGAAGAGAACGAGAGATCCCTGTCTCCATGTGCATGCACCAAAGGAAAGCCATGGGAGCACACAGTGAGAGTGCAGCCAGCTGCAAGCCAGGAAGAGAGCCATCACTAGAAAAGACCTGGCTGACACCCTCGTCACAGACTTTCACCTTCCAGATCTGTGAGAAGACACCTATCTGTTGTTTAAGCCACCACATCTATGGTATTTTGTTATGGCAGCCTGAGAAGATGAATAGATACACCAATCATTATTAATTATCTTTTGTGTATTGTGTACCTTGTTTCTAGGGAAGTTGTTGATATTTGGACTCTGTTTTATAATTGTTTATAATCCTTGACATAATTTCATTTCAATGGCTTTATCATTAGTATTAGGGTTCTGTAGAGAAATACAGCCAATAGGGTAGCCTACAGATGCAGATATACACATTAACATAGATATGTAGAAATATAAAAACAGATTTAATATGAGGAGTTGGCTCATGTGGTTATGGGGGCTGAGAAGTCCCATGATCTGTTGTCTGCAAGCTACAGTCCCAAGAAAGCCAGTGGTGTTGTTCCAATCAAACCTGAAAGCCTGAGAACGAATAGCACCAATGTCTAAGGGCAGGAGAAGATAAATGTTCCAGCTCAAGCAGAGAGAAAATCCACCTTCCTGCCTTTTTATTCTATTCAGGCCTTCAATGGAGTGGATGTTGTGCACTTACATGGATGACAGTGACCTTCACTCAGTCTGCAGATTCAAATGTTAATCTTTTCTGGAAACAACCTCACAGACACACCCAGAAATAATATCTGGAAATCCTTCAGCCCAGTCAAGCTGACACAGAAAATTAGCCATCACAGCATTATTTCCTCTTTTTTTTCCTTTCTCTTTTTTCAATTATCATTGTAAGTTGTATTATATCTCCAAGTTATTTTTTTCTCCTTTGGGAGGGTATATGAATATCTGAGAAGATCCTCATAAGTGAAAGACAACTTGGGCAAGTATAAAATTCTTGTTTTTCAAATTTTCTCATCAAACCTATGTTGCACATTTATACCCCTGACCCCTCAGCATTCTGCTTTGCAAATGTGAGTTTGGGAGGCAACATAAATTTCATTCCTTTGAAAATTGCCTGATATTTTTCAGTTTCATACTTTCAGTTTTGTAATTCCCGTTAAAATTGTCAGATGTGGATCTAAATGTGGTTTCCCTTTCATTGATTTTGCCCTAAAACCTGTGGATCTTTCACTTTGCACATACTTTCTGGAACTAAAGAAAGACTCATCTTCCAGTACATCTTTGATATTTTCCTCTGCTTTCATTGTTCTTTTCTCTTCTTTAGAAACACTTTCTACCTGCATATTTCTCACCCATTTTGGATTCTCTAGAGTTATAATCTATTTTAGGGCTTTGGTCTTTGACATCTGTGATAGTTTCTCAAGTTTTTCTTCCAAGTCAATGATTGGATTTCTTGTCATTTAAAATAAATTCTTTTAGGGACGCCTGGGTGGCTCAGTCGGTTAAGCGGCCGACTTCGGCTCGGGTCATGATCTCACGGTCCGTGAGTTCGAGCCCCGCGTCGGGCTCTGTGCTGACAGCTCAGAGCCTGGAGCCTGTTTCAGATTCTGTATCTCCCTCTCTCTGACCGTCCCCCGTTCATGCTCTGTCTCTCTCTGTCTCAAAAATAAATAAACGTTAAAAAAATTAAAAATAAAATAAAATAAATTCTTTTATTTACATGATCCACCAAGCTTTTGAATTTTATTGTTTTCCTTATGTGTCTTAATTATCTTATCAATGTTTCTTTCATTTTGTTTTGTAGAATTTGTACCTTAGCCTGGTAGGCTTCCCTGGATGAACCTCTGCCTAAGACGCGTTTTTACATCTGATTGAGAAAGCCAATATCTGGATTCCATAAGAGATCATTTCCAGAGGTTTTGCATCTACGTCCCTTTCCCTTTTTCTATTTTTTTTCCCTGTTTGCTCATCTTTGAACAGTTGGGGCGTAGCCACATATTTTAGAGGTGGCTATAAATATACATTGTTTCAGATTTCTCTTGGCTTACTCTGAACATTTCCTACCCCAGTTTCTACTTTCGATCAGGCACTTTACTGCACATTTCTGCTACAGAATCTGAATGTGCTCCCACCCATGATGGTTTAGTGATATTCCAAATTGGAAGGCTGATTTTAAAAAATGGGATTGGAAATGTACGCATTAATCCAGGTTCTTCTGACATTTCCCCTGACTCAGTCCCCTGTGACATGTGATTTTCTACTTATGGAGAACATTATTCCTCACGCTAAAATGTGCACACATAAATGCTTAAATGTGGTCTAAGAATTTCTGACTGCCAAGTGGAAATAAAAATTGAGGGGTGGGAGGCAGTGTCTTGAATGCCTGAAAAATCAGGACCTGTGCTGAAAAGCAACAATTATGCAGTTCTCTCTCTTTTCATCAGAGTCTTGGCCCTGTAAAGGCTGAAGGATGAGGTGACTTCCTGTCTTTATACAGGTGATTTTTCTTTCACAATTTAAAGCTTGCCATGCCCTGAGGTGAAGTCTGGGCAGGTTTTCCCTGATGTCAACATTTTAAAAGGGAAAAGTGGGGTCCAGAGAGGTCACCTAACATCATCAAGGTCACACAACTAACGGTAGAATTGAGGGAGAACATCAGGTCTTTAGTCTCAGCACACTCTTCCTTAGCAGAACACCATGCTGTCTTTCTTCCGACAAGTTTGTTCACTGATAATTCTAAGGAAATCTGATGATCTGAGGATTTCCCAACAGCACTGAAGAGCATTTACTTTGGAAGAAAATAACATATAACATTCCCGTCCTGAATCTTATATAAAATAGCAGCATGATTCAATTAATGATTTCCCACATGTCATTTATCAACTGAAACTTCATTGCAGTGGATGTTTACCTCCTCCTAATGCCTTCCTTAATTATACTACCTCATGTAAGTTTCTCCTATTCTGACCTCTTTTTATCCATATTGTTTTTACCCTTCATTACACTTCACTGTTTGCTTTGGGTTCTTTCTTGGACCTTGGTTCCCAAATGGCACCCAACATTCTTGTTGGCAAAGACCGTGTTTTATCCACTTCTTCTCCCATGCCATTTAGCATAAAACTAGGTTCACAGGAAGTGTTTATAAGTAGCCTAGTCTAGGTACAATGCTAAAATAGCACATTTCTCAGGAGACTACTTACAGGGAAATTAAAATTTAATTAATTATCTAATAGTATCTGCATTTCTTTTAAGCAGGCACAAAATAGCTTTCGTTTACCTTTTTTGTTTCCTCCCTTACATAGGCAGTTCTTCATGGATATTAAGATGTCTTGTTCAGCAAACATTTCATGAGGGTTTCCTATATGCTGGGCACTATGCCACCCCTTTGGGAAAAATAAATGAAGAAAATACAGTCTCTGTTGCAAACACTCACTGTCTGATGAGCAAAACAGACATGTATGTAAATTATCTCAGTCAAAGGTGGGAAATGCTCCAATAAAGTTATTCACTAGAGGAGAAGGCGTCAACTAATTTACCTTGAGGGAGTGTCAAGCTCTCTAGCTCCTTCTTTTCAGAATAAAATCCAGCAGGAGAGCCCAATTCCAAAGTACCAATAAAACCATAGTTCTCTAGGGACCTGAATATATTGAACAAACCTCACCTAATCCTGTCAATGGTGCTATTTGGGATTCTGAGGGCACTGGGATCTCAAAAGGACACCAGTAGACCATGACCAACAATAAGAAATAATGAACATTTTTACAATGATGAAAAAATAAATCCCTTTCCTGTGTCCTTCTAAATTTACTTTGACTAGCTATTGAACAGGCATTTCATAGATTCAATACATCACAACATATTAAGTGCTGCTCAGCTCCTGCCATTTCTGCTGCCCTGCTGTGGACCGTCTCTTTCTGTTTGCATCTTGCCCATCCTCTGTGCATATAAACTAAGCATCTCCATTTCTGCTCTCAAAGTGTACCATGCCATACAACCGAGATTTCAAGAACAAATATCAACAGTGGCAAAGCCAAACATATCTTGTCAAGAGAGTGCCACTGCAGTGTAAAGATTGATTTGTCGAAGGAGGTCTTGCATATAAGTAGATGTGAAGGCAAGGACTGAGGTTAACAAGTTTCCACTGAGGGAGTTTATTTATAACAAAATAACAAAAGGACAGTTCTGCCTCTGCCAATTCCTTTCCATCTCTTCCTGTATCCATCGCCACAGAGGTTTTATTCATACCACCCATCAGCCTCTTCCGCACAAATCCAGGTAAAGCTCTGGACAAAAAGTTTGCTCTCAGGACTTATATATGATCACTTCAAGCCAGTCATCACTATTTGGAGATGCTCTCTGTGCCCAGCTCAGTGCTTAGATGCACAGAAGGAATAAGAGAATGAGTAGACTGAACTTGACATGTGAGGTGTTCACAGAGATCAGAACCACAGACATCACACAAAAGAAAGTGAGTGATCAAAAGTTAGTTGCATAAATTCTAAAAAAGATTTTTTATGTTTATTTATTTTAGAGACAGAGAGATAGAGCACAAGCAGGGGAGAGGCAGAGAGAGCCGGAGACAGAATCTGAAGCAGGCTGCAGGGTCTGAGCTGTCAGCACAGAGCCCGATGTGGGTCGCAAACCCACAAACCATGAGATCATGACCTGAACCGAAGTCAGACACTCAACCGACAGAACCACCCAGGCATCCCAGTTGCATAAATTCTAAACACTGAGTGTTGGAGGTCAGAGAACAGAGACATTATTTTAGCTTAAAGCATTCTGGCACAGCTCAATAGAAGAGGTGATGACTGAGTTGGTACTTGAGGAAGGGGTAAATTGGGAGCAGATTGTGGTCAGTCACATGGTTACACATGGATGGTAACTGTGTCATCATCTTCCATTTCAGTAGACTGACAGAATCAGTGCCAGGGCCAGATGGCTGGAGGCATAGAGAGAGTAGGCAAACATGGAAATTTGGGTACCCACACACTCAGCAAATATTTATTTCATAACCTGGGAACTAGGGACCCAATATTATAAAGGATCTAGTTTCTATCCAAAAGAAGCTGACATCTTAGAGGAGAATACAGATAGTGATAATCACTTAGGCAATTATAAGAGATCATGAAAACTATAATGTCATGGGGGCACAAAGGAGGGACATCTAACTTGGAGTTGGACAATAGGGAAGGATTTCCTCAGGAGTTAATATCTGAGCTTCGAGTGTGGGGAATAGGAAGAAAAGCTACACTGATTCAATACTTCTGGCTTCTAGAGGCCAAAACCCCCAATTCTGCAATTACACACTTTGTCTTGTATACACTGTTCTTAGGAAGCTCCTCTTCTAAAATTACTCTCTTCAAAATGGCAGCAGGTCATGACCAGGTCTAGAATCAGTCAAACCAAAAAGAGCGGTTGACCTATTGTATTCAAGAGCAGCATGCTATTGTCATACAACAATAGATTTTCAAGTCATTAGAGAAAAAAATCCTCAGCCAGCTCAGGGACAACTAACTCAGAATATCAAAATCATTGGATAGAATTATGGCTGGACACTTTTACACTGTTCCCCAGGGGGGAAAAAGAGAGAGAGAAAGAGAGAGGGTGGAGGTTCTTAACCCTAAGAAAAGATTGCCCTCTAAGCCTGGTCCCCCCCCCTATTTTTCTTCACCTAAAGATTGATGTCAGTTATGGCCAATTAACTCAAAAATCTGTCCTTGGACATAAGCGGAATGAGTGAAATATGTGGACAGCATATTTCCCAGTCATGGATTTTATTTTATTTTTATTTTAAAGTTTATTTATTTTGAGAGAGAGGAAGAAAGAGAGAGAGAGAGGAGGGACAGAGAGAAGGGGAGAGAGGATCCCAAGCAGGCTCTGCACTGTCAGAGGGGAGCCTGACATGGGCTCAAACTCCATGACCTGAGCCCAAACCAAGAGTCAGACACTTAACTGACTGAGGCACCCAGGTGACCCTATTTCCCAGTCATGGATTTTAGATAGCAGTGGAAGAGAACAAACTAAGGTATAAACTGCTGCAGAATTGCCCTTTGGGCATTGCCCTAAGACATGCTCCCACCCTCCTCCTCATCTCCAGCTCAGTTTTCCCCAATCTGGGAGGTACCAGCATTGCCTTTTATTTATTTATTTATTTATTTATTTATTTATTCTTTTTTTTTTTTTAAACCCTCTCCCCCACCCCCCATCAACCCTCAGTTTATTCTCTGTATTTAAGAGTCTCTTCTGGTTTGACTCCCTCCCTCTCTGTGGGTAACTATATTTTCTGCTTCCCTCCCCTCATGGTCTTCTGTTAAGTTTCTCAAGTTCCACATAATGGTGAAAACGTATGATACCTGTCTTTGATTTATTTCACTTAGCATAATACTCTCCAATCCCAGCATTGCCTTTTAAATTCTGCTTCCTCTAAAGAACCAACTCATGGCCCTTATCCTTCCTCCAGCTCCAACCTCCTCCAGCTCTACTCTGCACCAACATGTCTGGCTTCCCCAAGGCTAGGACTTGTTTCTTCTACTGACTTACTTAAGCACCCAAAACTCGGTTCTGACCAAAGTTTGCTCACCTGGAATCTTATGCTGTCTTCTGGACTAGCAATGCCATCCTGCAGTGCTTTCTTCATATCTGATAACTTCCGGTGTTTGGAATGGCCATCATTAATGACTCGAAAAGTGAAGAATTAATTGGTGAAGCAGCATGTTTTAGAGGGGTTTTTTTTCCTTAAGGTTTTTAGTATTTACTGACACCCAAAGAGATTAAACCACACTGGATGATAGGAAGCTCATGATGAAGAAAAGAATGGATCTATGGAAAGCATTCAAGTGAAATTTAGCCAAAAATTTTGAGAAGAGAATGGTAATTTTTTAAAAACTGTGTGCATATATATGTATATATATACATGATATATTACAAATCATATATTAAGTCCTGTTGACTAGTCACCATTGTGGAAATATCTATCATACATAAAGAACATTTCCCTGAAATGTGTTAAAAATAAATACTTAAACATATTTTCAAAAATAGTTTAATGATTTTGATGATTCTGTTAAAACATGTTTTGTTTCTTTTTTTTCAATTTTTTATTTTTATTTTTATTTTTTTTGAGAGAGAGAGAGACAGAGTGTGAGTGGGGGAGGGGCAGAGAGACAGAGACAGAATCTGAAGCAGGCTCCAGACTCTGAGCTGTCAGCACAGAGCCCAATGTGGAACTCCAACCCATGAACCGTGAAATCATGACCTAAGCCGAAGTCAGAGGCTTAGCCGACTGAGCCACCCAGGTGCCCCTAAAACATGTTTTATTTCTTTGATTTCTTAAACAGAATATACAAAATATTTATCAAAGCAATGATTGTGCTCTATTTCATACAGTTTGCAATTTGCTTCTGAAATTAATGACCCAATAGCTGTGCCTTTGGAGTTCTTGTGCAAATTTTTAATTTTTTTTTTTTTTTTTTTTTTTTTTTTTTACTCTGAGGTTATTGGCAGCGCCTTCTGCTTTGGGTGTGATTTCACTGAGCTGTCTTTTCCCTTCAGTACGATGATCTTAATCTGCTTTGGACTTGGAGAGTTAAATGTTGCTATTTGTAAGTGTCAGTGGGTCATGATGACCATGTTTAGGAGCTAAGATTTGATACCTGATTCCAGAAATTTCTATTTAAGCCAATAAGCCACCTGTTTAATAATGGATTTTTATTTCTGTTTTAAAGTTCTAGGGTGCCAGAAGATTGACATCAGAACAATGGGTCATTACTATTTTCAATGTTATAACGTGAAGATGTATAGATTTAAAAGAGATACAAAGTTATAAAATCTGGAGCCAAAAGGGACCTAAATCTTTTTTTTTTAATTTTTTAATGTTTCATTTATTTTTGAGAGCAATAGAGAGATGGAGTGTGAGTGGGGGAGGTGCAGAGAGAGGGAGACACAGAAAATGAAGCAGGCTCCAGTCTCTGAGCTGTCAGTACAGAGCCTGACACGGGGCTCAAACCCACAAACTGTGAGATCATGACCTGAGCCAAAGTCTGACGCTCAACCGACTGAGCCAACCAGGCACCACCAAAAGGGACGCAAATCTTAAACGAGTCACCCATCTTCTTAGAGTTCAATTATCCCCAGCATAAAAAATGAAAATGAAACAGAAGCCAACAGTGATTTAGTGACAGGGTTGTGTGAAATGTATAGAGAATAAAACTCTAAGTTGCCTTTAAAAAAAATCTATTTATTTTTGAGAGTGATAGAGGCAGTGTGAGCAGGGGAGGGGCAGAGAGAGAGGGAGAGAGAGAGAATCCCAAGCAGGCTCCACTCTGTCAGCACAGCACTTGACGTGGGGCTCAAATTCATAAACCGTGAGATCATGACCTGAGCCAAAATCAACAGTTGGTTGCTTAACTGACTGAGCCACTCAGGTACCCCTTAAGTTGCTTTTTCAAATAACTATCCATTTTCCATTCTGAGCCTTGTGGACTGATGAGCAAATTTAGTTTTGACAGTGGGGCCATTTGGGCTGTGTTTATCTTTTCCAAGGTTCTGAAAATGATTGTTTCAACAGAAGAAATGCCAAGCAAGAGAAGGTGATCTAAATCTGTATTTGGTTGTAAAGGTATTAGAGTATAATTCATTTGGGGCAAATCTGGAGCTAGTTTGAGCTCAACATAAGCAGGTACAGAAACATCTTGTTCTCCCATTAATGAACTTTTGGAGTACAAGATTACTATACTTGAGTTCACTAGTACATAGAGACTTTAGTCCATGAGAAAGTTCAGCTTTTGAGTTAGAGCTAATTCTGGATAATATCTCACTTACTCTTGCTGATAACCACCCATACTCCACAAGTCATCACAAATTTTCAAAAAGAAAGGGTGGGGAGGGAGAAAAAGAGAAGAAGACATGGATTTTGATGTTTGAAACCACTTCCTTTGTTTCATATTGGACTGAGATCTCTTCCTTTCTACCTACCTTTCATTTTTAAAAACCATCCAATGAACACAGAACACTGTTAGATACTAAGATTATTGCCCTGGACAAAACACACATCATCCTGCCCTCATAGAGCTTACCATCGAGTTCACTTCCTTCTCATTCCACTACTGAAATTCTGCCTATAGCTTACTGGCACCTTGCTGAGAAATTTTCACAGGAAATTCCAAAATATCAGGAAAGCAGAAATAGAAGTAGATTATTGCCACTGAATTTGATGCCTTTTTTTAACTTTTAACTTTTTTTTTTTTCACAATCTCCTGATCACCTGCATTTACTGACAAGCTACTTTTGGGGGAAAGGGCATAGGAACAGATGAATTCATATTATTTCCCTTAGACAGTTCCAAATCTCCCAAGGGTGAAGAGATTCTTCCACATGATATAGATCATAAACCAAAGGCAGAATTTCCATATGACTTTATTACCTTAGTAGGCCCCATATTACCTTATTAGGCCCCAGTTCTTTGCTTTTTATTGCATTCATTCATGCAATCACTCAAAGAACATGAATTAAACACCCATTAAAGACAAAGTACTTATATGCATAAAATGTTTTGAATGATAGGAACCAAGTCAAAGGCAGCACTGAAGAGACCCTACAGTCTTCATAAACTACTTTCAGACATTTTACAACAAAAGGCCTGGCCTATGTCACTTGCCCAGGAGGCCCTAACTTCCATCAGGCCAGGTTTTACTTAAATTTTAACTTGAGTTAGCAATTTTCCTTGTCTCCTCCTTTACCACATACCACGTCCTCCCCTCCACCCCTAAAATAAAACATATATAGAATCTCTCAGGTCAAGTACAGACACCAAGAAGTGCACATTTGGGTAGTTCCTGATCCTGTTCTTGGGTCTGGTAGTCATGAATAGTTTCTCAGGAACCAATGGGAACCTGTATTTTCATCATTTTCATCTCCTATTATCATAAATAGTTCCAGAAATGCTTAAGAGAGACATAGCAAGGTTTAAGTTTTGTGATTTTTTTTCTTAGCTTGCTAATTTTTACAACTAAAATAAAATGAAGTCTGAGCAAAGTTTCTACTGATTTTTTTCAAACAGTATTATCACCCTTATACATCCTAATTTTTCAATTCTAATTGGACACAAATAAGTCAACAATTAAGCTTTCATTTTTAACTTTTTAAATGTTTATTTATTTTTTGAGATGGGGGGAGGGCAGAGAAAGATGGAAACACAGAATCCAAAGCAGGCTCCAGGTTCTGAGCTGTCAGCGTAGAGCCTGATGTCAGGCTCGAACCCACGAGCCATGTGATCATGACCTGAGCTGAAGTTGGATGGTTAATTGACTGAGCCACCCAGGCACCCCAACAATGAAGCTTTCTGACAACTTTTCTACCTTCTTACGAGACTGGAAAAATAACTACTGCCCTTCTCTTTTTCTTCTCACAGACTCCTCTCCATGGAAAGACTTGCAACCAGTTATATGCTTCAGGCCTCCCGACTTTGTCTGGGACCTGCTGGTCTCTTGGATTGGTCATCAGGGCAATGGGCTTCCATCTGATTTCTTTTCCCCTATAGGATGTTCTTTTCCCTATAGAGGGAAGAACCCCGCTTTGGCCACTCCATTCATAATAGATGGCTAATGAGGTCTAGGCATGCCTATGGACACAGCTGACTCCAATTAATGGTGATTGGAATACTAATTTCCATTTGGGTCCTCAAGCTATTGCCATTTCTTTCAACACAGTTTACCAGAAACTGTTTATTAATCACTGTTTCCAAACGACTAATGATGCTGATGATTTTAGTCTTGTTTTGGCTGATTCTTGTGTTTATTCTCCAGTAGATTAAAACTTGAGGGAGGGTGGTGTAGTTGTTACCTCTAAGTTCTAACTCTCAGATACAGTCAAATCTGAAATAACCATTACCTTAAGTTAACGCCTTTTTTTTTTTGTACTTGGCTTTTAAAGGGACATAATTTACCCCAGAAAACCTGAAAGGCAGATTTGTTAAAATTAAAAAAATACTCTGTATTTAGTTTAATTTCTTATCTCTCTGAGCTGAGATCAAGGAGAGGTGTCAGTGGTTTGATGGTAAAACAAAAGAAAGAAAATTCTGTATTCACCTTAAAAATTGGGAGAGTAAATTGACTAATGAAATGCAATAGGGTCTCTGGGTAGTGTTGAAGGCCTATCAGAAGTGTGTATCTTATATTTAAAGGGAAGCCAGTTATTAAGAAGTTGATATGAACCTTGCTAGTAATTACAATGCATTTTCCTCTGTTCCCTTTCTCTTTCTTGAAGCTATAACCAGTCTTCTGAATTCTACTTTTAACTTCTACCTGTGGGGTATACATGTGTTTTGTGTATATATGTTGTCACTACATACATATGTAGCCCTAAACTAAATATTGCTTAATTTGCTTGGCTTTGAGTTTTAAAACATATTGAATGAGTTCTTCTGTGACTTAATTTTGTTCTATATTATATTTATTAGCTATATCCATGGTATTGTTTAGAGATGTAATGCATTTATTTCCACTTACTGTATAGCTTTTGGTTTTGCTATTACAAAAATTCTGTATGGCCATTCTCATGCATATCTCTTGGTGTATGTGTGTAATTTCTCTGAGTTACTCACCTAAGAAGGAAATTGTTTGCTCATAGAGTAGACACAACTTTAAAGATAATGCCAAGTTGTTTCCCAAATTGGTAGTAGAAATTTATACTCCCTCTAGCAATAGTTTTCTAGAACAATTTCAGTTGCTTAGATATAGGCACTAAAAAGGCAGAAGTATAGGTTTAGCCAGATTGAGCATTTGCCCAATGAATATGATAACAGGGGAAAGGGAATTAAGATTTTATTAAAGGAGTGATCACAATAAAGTTCCATGGAAGCTAAGCTGGATAGAGTATAAAGTAAAGATCTGAGTGCAAGATGTGTAAGATAGGAACGATATGCAATCCATGAATTACAGGTCTCTTCAGCTGCACTAGAGAAGTAGGTGGTCTAGGGTACTTCTACCCTTGCACAGAGAGCCAAATACAAATCATAAAAGCCTTCAGACAAAGGGAGAACAGGGTTTGTGGATAGCATTGGGAAGCGTGAGAAAAAAACTCCTTGGATCTGTTCAGATACATATTTTTACTCTTTCATCAAAAACTGCTTTGAAGAAGTACAAAAACAGTGAAATCTAATGAATTAAACTTTGGCATTCAAGTGTATTTGAATGGTTCTAGACCACAGTGTGTGTATGTGTAGGGGGGAGGGGTGTCATTATGAGTATAAACCCATTAAGAATACATAACTATGTACGTGAAACAAGAACAACAACAACATCAAAACAGAAACAAAAATAGAGTGTTTAAGTAGATTGAGGAAAGTCAGTCAGCTCCCAGACTGATAAATCAAAATGCAAAATCGGGCCCATCAGCTCTACTACAAAGGGTCCTATGAAGTTGTATGCCTGGAGTTGTGACTCTTAAGCATTTTTGGATAGGCTTTTGGGGGGAAGTTTCAGAATTTCATTGTTTTGTGTTCCTCTGCAGTCTGTCTCTTGAGAACAAGGCACAATCTTCCATAAATTCTCCAATTTACATGCCATTTCAGGAAGCCTCAGAGTCTCAGGAGCTCCATCTTGGCATCTCATCTGGGCTCAGGGCAAAGGCACCACATAGGGAGCTATGTAAGTTCTGTACTGTAGGGAGGACCCAGGCTGGGGAGAAAGGAGAAACAGAAGTCTTGTTGACTCTCCCACTCACCAAGCTGCCTGCTGATGAGCAACTGTGTTCAAAGATGGAGAAAGGAGCCTGAAGAAGATACTTGTTTTGTAATTCTCAAAAATATGTGCTTGGGGGCAAACCCAGGTTAGATATCTTATTATAGATGGTCTCAGTAGTTAACTGAATCATTCCACATTAGCTTCCTTTTCAATAAGTTCCTCATTACAAAATGAACAGATACAGGGGTGCCTGGGTGGCTCAGTCGGTTAAGTGCCAACTCTTGATTTTGGTTCAGGTAGTGATCTCAAGGTTGTGAGATCGAACCCCTCCCTCTCCCACTGCCTCTCCCCTGCTTGGGAGTGAGCACTCCATCTCAAAAATAAATTTTAAAAAAGTTAACAAATACAAGCCCCCCCTTTAAAAATGTTTATTTTGAGAGAGAGAGAGACACAGAGAGAGACAGAGAGAGAGAGAGAGAGAGAGAGAGCATGAACAGGGGGAGGGGCAAAATGAGAGGGAAACACAGAATCTGAAGCAGGATCCAGGCTCTGAGCTGTCAGCACAGAGCCCGACTCTGGGTTCAAACTCACAAATCATGAGATCATGACCTGAGCCGAAATGAAGAGTCAGATGCTTAACCCACTGAGCCACCCAGGTGCTCCCAATACAAGTCCCCTTTGTCAACTATATTGTCCTCCTTGGCTGTGTTTGCTAGTGCCTGGAGGGCATGAATACTTGTATCTTCCCTAGCACACTGCAGTGTTGTTCTACAGTAAGATAATCAATACTTGATGCTTGATTGATTACTGATGGGTAAAAGAATTTAAAAATATAAGCGATTGTTTACCAGAGTGTAGAGGTACCAACGTTTTGTATTTTATTTAAGCTTTTCCTCTGGAGAAGAGGTAGTTACAGCCCCAGGCTGAAAAGAATGAGCTGCACCCAGCTACTACATTGCATCTCTAAGGTTCCTTGCTAGGATTGAGTTGCAGGGGTTGGAAAACAGTAATTTGGAAACTAAAGAGGGCTATGACCAGCAAGTGAGGCAGACAGAATCATGCCATTGAAGAGAACCAGAAAGGTTTAATCCAGTTTCCTCCAGACACTAAAGTGCACTCTACAAGGGTTTTCTAGAGATTAAGAGTGACGGAAACAGAATCGGAGATATTCAGGGAGATAAATTAGTGGGAGAGATTTATTGATGAAGCATGTGTAGAACTAAATCTGGAAGTTAAAACAGCAGAAAATGAGGTCCAGGAGAGGAAATTGAGGGAAGAGACAGCATGTGTCAGGGGAGGGGGAGCACGTGGGGAACATGAAAAGGAGGCAGAGCTGTGGTAAGAGTCACAGTATGGAAGTGAGTTAAAACCAGAGTGATTTAAAAAACCACTCCTCTGGGACCTGGAGACATACACCTGGGTCTTGACATCAGGAATGAGATATAGATCTCATAAATAATCCTGGGGGGAATATACACCTATATATGCCTTTATCTCATTCTCTCAAGTTGAATTTCTAACATTGTAGGTGCCCAATGAATGTCCAAATGAATGAGTAGTCACAAGATGGTCTGTTTGTAGGTCACGTGGATGTGGAAGTCAGGGTGCAGGGTTAACTCTAAGACTCTCTGCATGCTTATTCTCAAAAACTTGATGCAAGGTTTAGATTATAACAATAATGAGAAAGGAAGATCAATTATATTAGAATATACCATGTTCCTATTTCATTTTATCATTTAGTTTTTATTCAAAGCATTTTCAGCTCTTTTCGATCAGTGGAACTGGCACTTTAGTGAGAGAAGTGAGGGGTCCTGGAGAAGAGAAAAAAATGTGGACCAAACTGTGTGTCAGATGGGTGCATGACTGACTCTGCTGTGGAATTTTTGTTTCAATTATCCATTTCTGCATAAGAAGTTACTCCAAAACTTCATGGCTTAAAAAGTGTGGAGTCACTCCTGTGGTTGCAATTAGATGCCTGCTAGGGCAGTAGAAAGATCCAAGATGACTTCTCTCACATTTGTGGGACCTTGGCACTAGGATTTTTTCTCCATGCGTGGGTCTAATCTCTCAGTGATCCAGGTTTGCCCTCACTACAAGATGACAACACCATTCCAAGAGTGGAAGCTGTAGCTGCTTACATTCCAGATTCCCCAACTCACATAAACTCATTCCATCCCATTTGACTGGACAAAACAAGTTACAGGGCTAGGCCAGGATGATGGCTGGGTAAACAGACTCTACATCTAATGGCAAGAGTTACAAAACACTATGGTCAGGATTTCCAATCTACCACAATTGTCACCTAAACACCTAAACTGTTATATTTTTAAAATACAAATATTGAAACTGATGATGCCTAATGTGTCTTCTATTTCCAAAATGAAAAAAAAATTGAAGGTTAATTCTTTATTTACTTCTGAGGCAATAGAGATTGAGGATCTCAAACTCACTCAGGACCACATGACAGGTGAATGGTCCACGAAGCACAAGCACTCTCTTTCTCGAGAGTCTATGGCTTTGCCCCGTTCTTTTCCAGCTTTATTGAGGTATATGACAAATAAAATTATCACATCCATCACCTCATGCAGTAACTTTCTTTTTTTTTTTTTTTCTGTGAGAACACTTAAGTTCTACTCAGCACATTTCAATTATGTAATACAGGATTATGATTTCTGGTTACCATGTTATACATTAGGCCCTCAGACCTTATTCATCTTCAAATGGAAAGTTTGTGCCCTTTTACTAACCTCTCTCCATTTTCCCCACTCCCCAGCTACCAGGCAACCACCATTCTACTTTCTATTCTCGGTTTCTACAAGTCTGATTTTTTAAAAAATTTTTCACATAAGTGATACCATGCAATATTTGTCTTTCTTTGTGTGGCTTGTTTCTTACAATCTTGACATCACCAACACAAAATTTTTTTAATTAATATTTATTTATTTTTGAGAGAGAGAGATAGAGTGTAAGGGAGGGGCAGAGAGAGAGGGAGACACAGAATCTGAAGCAGGCTCCAGGCTCTGAGCTGTCAGCACAGAGCTCCATGTGGGGCCCGAACCCACCAACCTTGACATCATGACCTGAGCTGAAGTCGGATGCCTAACCTACTGAGCCACGCAGGAGCCCCAACACAAATGCTTTTTGATCAAAACATTGAGATCCATTAACATTCGTGTCTCCTCTCAGCTTCACTCTAGACCAACTAAAAGAGAATCTTGAAGGGTACAGCTCAAACTTTGGCATTTTTAGCAAGGACCACAGCTGACTGATATGGCTATTATTGTTTCAGAACTATCACAATAGTATTTGTTATCACAGACATAGTAAGGTGTGACCTTAGAAAAGTGATTTGCTCACACTAAGTCTCAAATTCCTCATCTATAAAATCATAATAGTAATCATTTGTTAGGGTTTTTGTGACACACATGTGAACAGAAGCTTAAAAATATATGTGGCATTCAATAAATCTAGTTATTTATTATTCTTTTATAGCATTATGACTATTAATAGAAGAATAATGTGAGCTCCATAAGGGTAAGAATTGTCTCTGGTTTAAAACTATTTAGATATATCTGGCAAACAGTAGATGCTCAGTAGTTATTTGTGGAGAGGATGATTGAATTAATTACTTATAAAACCACTTGACATAGTCTATAACTTAGTAAGTGTTCAATACATGGAAGTCACTCATTTTTTAATAGAAAATGCTGTCCATGATATTTGTGTCAATTTTCTTTTCCTCCCTCTTTTACACATGCTGTTTTATATGACTCTTACAATTTACCATACTTCTCATATATAGTGCAAAACTGATGTGCTATCCCTGACCTCAGGGAGTGTAAATGGCACAGAAGTGACAATAAATATGTACTTGAAAAGATAAGAAGTGTTTGCTCCTCGTGGAATCATTGGATTCAATGGACAGCTCTGTGTATAACCTAATAAGGGGTCCAGTTTTGAATGATGGCAGAAAGTTCATTCACAGAGGACGTGGACCCTATAATGTCCTGGAAAGATTCAGAAAGTGAAGATAGGGAACTTGGAGGCAGCATGAGTGAAGGTTTATCTGTGCGAATGAACATGGACTTTTGGGGGAAAATGAGATGCTGTAAGGGATAGAGGCATTGAAGAAGCCAAAAGTAAGACATGGAAGAGTAAGATGGGAGACAGCAGCTGAGCCTTACTTGTGGGGATGACATACCAGAAGTTTCTGGGGGATTTTAAGGAAGAGTGTCATCATGAAATGTGTTGGTTGTTGTAAGGCCATTTCAAGTGTTTTCCCTGAAGGCAGGAGCCAGGCCGACTGTATCAGGCAACAGATTTCTGATTGCTCTGAGAAAATCGAGTCCAGTCTGAGGAAGTGATCTGGGCACAAGACTATAAATAGGTATCTCCTCCCTCAGGGCCCTCTCTATTCACATACCCAGATAACAGCTAGAGCTTTGCTCTTTCCATTTCTGCCATTCAGTTTTTGAATCCCATTCCTATCTACTTTTTGTTGCAGTTCCCAATTAGGGCTGGGGTTAGAGAACTAGGTGTCCTAGCCAGGTGTGAAACACTATGAAATTTGTAGTAATTAATGATGACTATGATAGCTCTGAGCTATTAATGACATTAGAAAGAACGAGATAATGTCATCAGTACATCTTTGTAACAGTGTGAGGGGGCATGAAAGAAATAGCAATTGTCACAATGATAGCTTCTGTAATGGGGAGATGGAAGGCATTTCTGATAATAGATCAGCCAAGAAAGAAAAACTTAAAAGTGTCTGAGAAGATGTATGAATGTGGGAAGTTGTTAGCTATCTGGGCAAGTAAAAGTTAAAAAAAAAAAAAGAAGAAGTAGAGAGAGAGAGAGAGAGCTCCACTCAAACATCGCATCCTCTGAAAATATCAGGACTCTGAAAACTGCCAGGACTCCAAGGGGCAAGGGATGCGGTGGAGGTGGGGGCTTCCCTCTTGGTCAGGATGGCGTGGGGAGCAATCAGAATTGGACTTCCATACATCCTTACCCACCTTCACCCCAAGGGAAGGATTATGTTTGAAACCCCAATTGTGAAACCATAAAACAACTAAAGAAATAACTAATTCTGTTTAAGCAATTATAAAACGCACACGACAAATATTATAAATATTCACTGAAGGACTTTTAAAAATCCAAATAGTCATTTTGTGTTCTGGGATGAAAAGATATAGTACGGTATAAATATCTATTTTCCCAAAGTAATTTATGGATTTGATACTTCCAAACAAACCAACATTTTTAATGTTTATTAATATTTTTACTGAATTTGACAAGTAAACTCTCAAGTACATATGATAGAGAAAATGTGAAAGTATATATAACACATTTCTAAAAAAGTGTAACATGAGCAGTAAAGCACCCTTCTGAATATTTAACATACCAGAAAGCTATGACTAAAAAAATTGATAGTAATGTAAGATAGATAAATGGAGGGAAAAAAAAAAGAAAGAAGCCTACCTATAGGACTGTGGGAATTTATCTAGCTATAGCTAATATTTCAAGTATAGAACTTAATAGACTGTTGAAGGAATTGTTTGGGGATGTTTAGATAGTCACTTGGGGGAAAAATAAAATTGAGCCTCACACTTACACCATTTATGCATAGCTTATACATAATCCAAAATGTAAAAAATAACTCTATTACAGTAACATTTATAATTGTTTAATCATGTAGTAGAAAAAAAGTTTTTAAACATTGAAGGGGGAAGGCTATCTTAAGCATGTGGAAAATCCAGATGTCAAAATATATTGAGGTATTTGACACATCAAAATCTTTACAGGAGTAAAAACATAATTAATAAAATTAAGAATAAAATGAGGAATGACAAAATTATTTGTATTATATATAAAAAAGAATATTCAAAATATATGAAGAGAAGAAAAAAGGAAAATTTGGAAAGAAAAAACAGGGGTGTTTATTTATTTATTCATTTATTTTGAGAGAGTGAGAGAGACAGTGAGTGCACGAAAGCAGGGGAGAGGGGCAGAGAGAGAGAGAGAGAGAAAATCTTAAGCAGCTCCATTCTCAGCATGAAGCCCTATGCAGGGCTCAATCCCATGACACTGGGATCATGACCTGAGCCAAAATCAAGAGCTCAACTGTCTGAGCCACCCAGGAGCCCCAGGGGCCAATTATTTAAACAGCAAGTTCACAAAGAAGAAGTACAAATAAAAATGAAATATGTAAAATTCTTGATTTTACATTGAATACAAAAACAAAAATTAAAAAATAAATAATCATTGAACAGGTAACATTGCAATCTCATGAGTGAGAATTTTAGGAAATAAACAATTTATCTTTGCTGACAGTCGAATATGGTAAAATATTTTTGTGAGAATTTTAATTACTTTTAAAAATTAACTCAGCATAATTGACTTCTTTTTTCTAGTGTGCATTTCAATGACTTTTAACACAAATAGATTTTTTCTATTCTATTGCTGTGTACTATAACATTGTATGGACGTACAGATTGGCTAATACTCTCGGTCAAGGACATCTCTAATGATTTCCCCCATTCTTTCCTAATGTTGTCAATTTCTTTCTTCTCCCTTTACTCGATCTTGCTTGAGGGTCATTAATTTTATTGATCTCTCTAAAGAACCAGCTTTTAGTTTCATTGATTTTCTGTATTGTTTTTCTGTTTTCCATGTAATTGTTCTACTGTTTATTATCTTTACTTCTGCTAGTTTTGGGTTTATTTTGCTCCTTTTCCCCCCCTCAATTCATTTTATTTATTTATTTTTTTAATGTTTCAAGGTTTTATTTAAATTCTAATTAGCTAACATATAGTGTAATATTAGTTTCAGGAGTAGAATTTAGTGATTAATCACCTATATATAACACCTAGTGCTCATCACAAGTGACCTCCTTAATACTCATCATGCCCCCTTCCCCACCTACCTTCCCTCCAGCAACCCTCAATTTGTTTTCTATAGAGTCTCTCTTACGTTTTGCCTCCCTTTGTTTTCTTTCCTCTATGTTCATCTGCTTTGTTTCTTAAATTCTATATATGAGTGAAATCATATGGTATTTGTCTTTCTCTGACTGACTTACATCACTTAGCATAATACACTTTAGCTTCATCCACATCACTGCAAATGACAAGATTTCATTCTTTTTTATGGCTGAGTAATATTCCATTATATGTATATACCACACATTCTTTATCCATTTGTCAGCGGATGGACATTTGGGCTCTTCCCATAATTTGGCTATTATTGATAATGCTGTCATAAACATCAGGGTGCATGTATCTCTTTGAATCAGTATTTTTGAATCCTTGGGGTAAATACATAGCAGTGCAATTGCTAGGACATAGAATGGTTCTATTTTTAATTTTTGGAGGAACCTCTGTACTGTTTTCCAGAGTGGCTGCACCAATTTGCATTCCTACTAACAGTGTAGGAGGGTTTCCCTTTCTCTGCATCCTCCCCAACATCTATTGTTTCCTGTGTTGCTAATTTTAGCCATTCTGACAGGTGTGAGGTGGTATCTCATTGTGGTTTTGATTTGTATTTCTGTAATGATGAGAGATGCTATTTTACTCTTCTTTTTATACTTTACATAGACATTTGGATGGTTGATTTGAGGCATTTCTTCTTTTCTAAGTATTTGATGTTATAAAATTTCCTCTAAGCCCTGCTTAAGCTGCATCACACTCATGCTGATATGTTGTATTTTCAGTGTTGGTCAAAAGATTTTGTAGTTTTCCTTGACACCTAGATTATTTATAATTATGTTGTTTAATTTCCAATTCTTTGGAAACTTTCATGCTTTCTGTCACTGACTTCTAATTTAATTCCATTGTAGTTGGAAAATATACTTATGTATGATTTTAATTTGTTTAAACTTGTTAAGGTTTGTTTTATTACACAAAGTACAGTCAGTCGTGATGAATGTCCCACTCTTGTAATATTGTTTGGTGGAGTGGTCTGTACATGTCAATCAGTCAGTTGATGGTGTTGTTCAGCTATCCCACATCCTTGCTAAATGTTGTCTACTGGTTCTATCTATTGCTGGGAGAGGAGTGATGACTTTAATTCTCCAATAATCAGTTAATAGTCATTTTTGCTGTTTCCATTTTTTGGCTACATTCTGGCTATAATGAATACTGCTGCTCTGAATATTTGTGTTTCTGTTTTTGTGTAGGTGTATATTTTTGTTTCTTTCAGGTATGTACCTAGGAGAAGAATTGCTGGGTTATATATCTAAACTCCCTCTATATAAATTTATATAGAAATTCTATGTTTAGCATTTTAAGAAAACGTCAAAGTTTTTCAAAAGTGATTGCACCATTTTACATTCTCAGTATCTAAGCATTCCATTTCCCCCACATTCTCACCAACACTTGTTATTGTCTGTTTTTTTTAATAGCTATAATGGTGAATATGAAATGGGACATTTTGTGTTTCATCATGATATCAATTTCCCAGTTGGCTAATGATATTGAGATCTCTCCATGAGATAGGTGCATATACATTTAGGGTTGTTATGTATTCTTGGGGAATTAACTTTTCCATTATTAAGTAATATCTGTCTCTGGTAATTTCTTTTGCTCTCATGTATACTTTGCCTGATATTACAAAATCACTCCAGCTTTGCGTACGAGTATGCAGTGTGTGCATGGCATTTACATTTTTTCCCATCATATTATTTATTTTTAAAAAATTTTAATGTTTATTTATTTTTGAGGGAGAGAGACAGACAGAGCCTGAGTGGGGGAGGGGCAGAGAGGGAGACACAGAATCTGAAGTGGGCTCCAGGCTCCCTGCCATCAGCACAGAGTCTGACTTGGGGCTCAAATTCATGTACTGTGAGATCATGACCTGAGCCAAAGCCGACTGAGCTACCCATATGCCCCTCCGTTATTTTATTTTTAGTGTACCTGTGCCATTATATTTTGAGTGAGTTTCTTGCAGTTTTCCTGGCACAGCATGTAGTTGGATAGTGTGTGTGTGTGTGTGTGTGTGTGTGTGTATGTGTGTGTGTGTCTGTGCATTACTAATCCATTCTGACAATTGCTGTCTTTCAAAAAAAATGTTTTGGTGTGTTTAGATCACTTGTATTTAATGTAATTACTGAAATGTTTGGATTTAGATCTACGATTTTATTATTTATTTTGTTCTTTTGTTTGTTACCTTTTTTTTTTTTAAGGAGACTTCATGCCCAGCATGGAGCCCACTATGGGGCTTGAATTGACAACCCTGAGACCAAGGCCCAAGCTGAGCTCAAGAGTCAGACAGCCAACTGACTGAGCCATTCAGACGCCCCTCATTTGTTATCTTTGCGTTCTGTTCCTCTACAGACATGACCCTTCTTTCTTTGAGATTATTTGAACATTAGTTAAAATTCTACTCTATCTGTCGTGTCTCTCATTTTATCTCTGGGCAGAGATTTTTAGTGAATGCTCTAGATGTTACAATATACATACTTAATTCTAACAGAGTTAATATTTTACCAATTCAAATGCAATATAGAAATCTCAGCCAATCATACCAATGTAGAGGTCCCTTTGCATTACTCTCACTGTGTTATAGGTGCCTGCTTGGAGGTGTCTAAACTACATGAATCTATAGTTTTATGTCTTTTGACACGTTTTGTAACTTTCAACCATAATTACTTCAAATATATTTTACATTATTATTTTATTTCTTCTCATTTTGGAACTTCAGTTACACAAATCTTAGACCTTAATTTTCTCATCTTTTTTTTTTTCCTGAAAAAGTCTTCATTTTGCCTTGGTATTCAAAGAATTTTAGCTTGATAGTTTTCAACACTTTGAACACATTGTTCCCTTGGCTTTTGACTTGCCTGATTTCTTATGTGAACTCTCCGATTATGTATTCTTTGCTCTTCTCTTTGTATATAATGTGACTTTTTTTTTTTTTTTTTTTTGCTTTGGATGCTTTTATTTTTGTTCTTCATTTTCAGAGATTTAATTATAATGTTCCTTGGTGTGTTCTCCATTGTGTTTATCCTGATTAGATGTTGATGAGGTTATTGGGTGAATTTATAACTTTTATGTTTTTTTATAAAATTTTGAAAAAATTGGCCATTATTTCTTCACATAAGTTCCATTTTTCTCATTCCTCCTCAAATTCCAATTACTACTATACTAGAACTATTCATGTCACAGAGGCCAAAGATTGCTTATGTTTATTTTTTCAATTATCTTCTGTGCATTGCATTTTGGTTAATTTTTACTGCCATGCCTTCAAGTTCACTGTTCTTTCTTCTGCATATGTACATCCTGCCTAGTGAAACTTTCATCTCAGATAGTATATTTTACATCTCCTCATGTACCATCTTTATTATTTTTGCGTATTTCATCCTATTTTTTTATTTCTTTAAATGTTTATTTATTTATTTTGAGAGCTAGAGAAAGAGAGAGAGAGAGAGAGAGAGAGAGCATGAGTGGGGGAGGGGCAGAGAGAGAGGGAGACACAGAATTTGAAGCAGGCTCCAGGCTCTGAGCTGTCAGCCCAGAGCCCAATGCAGGGCTTGAACCCATGAACTGCGAGATCATGACCTGAGCTGAAGTACAAGGCTTAACCCACTGAGCCACCCAGGCAGCCTTCCTTTTTTTTCCCTTCCCTAATCCATTCAGATTTTCTTTGAAATACTTGAACACAGATATCATACTGTTTTAAAGTCCTTAGACATTAATTCCACCTTAAAAAATATTTATGAAATTTCCTGCTTCTGTAGTTTTTTTTCTTCCTGGTAATATGTCACATATATCTTTGGCATGCCTAATAATTTTGTTTGAATATTTCCATTATGATTTTTAGATTGTTAAAAATGTTAGATTATTAACTGTATGGAATTTGTTCTCTTTCTATAAAGAACTTGGCTTTTTATTTTTCTTTTAGTAGATAGTTAAGGAACTAGTATTTCAGTTTGTCTTTTTTTTTTTTGAATCCTGATTTGTTAGGCTAGGTCTAGAGTAGCCTTTAACTGAGTTCCACCCCACTACTGAGGTATGGCCCTCTACTAAATGCAACAAGTGATGGTTGTCTTCTCTGGTTGAATAATTTGTGGGGCAACTCACTTCCTGGTCTGTGTGACTTCCAGGATCCAGTTAACTTACCTGACTTGCTGCTCACAATATGCAGCATATCTTATTACTCAGCAGTAGCTTATGAAAAAACATGTGGATTTATGAAGTTATTTTTCTCCATAGTTCCCTCCTTTTAGGAATCCTGCTTGCAACTTTTGGTGACCTCAGACTTCTTGAACTTCAGTTTTTGCCCCTCAACTCAGTGACACAGCCATGTTCTGCTTAGAAGTTATCCCCCATACCAGTGTGGAATGTTCCTCCCAGAAAAGAGTCAGAATCAAAAGCACAAATGGAGATTCATTTATCAAAATATTTAAAAGTTATAAGTCAAGCTGACAAGATGTTAAATAAGATATATTCTACGTACTTAGCAAAAGTAGCTAAATAGAAGTCTGAAAGGTCAGTTTCAAACTTGGAATTTCAGATGCCTTGAATTTCCATCCAATCTTGCTCCTTCTTCCTTTCCTTTCACACACCTTGAGCAACCTCTTGTGTAGGCCTAAGCTCTGCAAACAAGCCTGTGGTGTGTATACCACCAGCCTAACCCGCGC
The DNA here is from genome assembly GCF_023721935.1 of Panthera uncia. Lineage (NCBI taxonomy): Eukaryota > Metazoa > Chordata > Mammalia > Carnivora > Felidae > Panthera > Panthera uncia. Next base: position 34,733,586 of record NW_026057586.1, on the reverse strand, counting down.
ACAAGGATGGAAATGGAGTGGGAGTAATGCGGTTATAAATAAAAGTGAGGCTTTCACATTTTTGTTTTCACTGTGTACTAAGTATGGTTTGCACATTTTACAAAAAGTGTTTTCATTTATTTCTTATAGAATTATATGCATACATACACTTATGTACATATATAATAAAACTTGTCCACACATCTTTTTATGAGCTAGTCTATTGAGTCTATAACTGAAACTGCTTCATTTTTTTCCCTTCATTAGAAGCCTGATTAAAAACTTAACACTCCAAAGTGATGCAAATTGTTTGCATACATATGAATGTATGTGTATGTATGTGTGTGTGTGTGTGTGTGTGTGTGAAAGAGAGAGAGAGAGAGAGAGAGAGAGAGAGAGAATTCATATAAGAATATAAATGGGCCTTTGTGACTCTTTTACAAAACTTGACTTATGGACACACTGCTTGGTGGAAAAAAGTTAAGTTTGATGTAGACCTCTTCTTGAACCAATTTAAATAAATGCAAATATATAAATACCCAATCTTTGTAATAGCCACTCAATAATATTAGGTTTCTATTTTTCCCACCCTCTTTATTTTTCAGAAATCATATATATTAATGGTATTCTCCTGGAGTAATCTCTCAGTCTTTGTAGTCTAGCTTGTCAGTGACTCAAAAAGAAGATATTTCAAGCCTTTTAGGAATCAGGGATGAAGACAAAGAAATCTAACCTTGGTAGTAGATGGAGCCTCAAATAAAATTGTGTGTATAGACTTTCCTTCCTTCTGTTCTGAGCTAGTGTCATGCAGGATGGGTAGCATGAAAACCAGATCATTAAAATCAGAGAGTGGCCTGTGTGATGAAAACCTAAAACAGGAAACTTAGCTAAAGACAAGTTCTCATAGAAATAACTAAATTTTAATTGTTTAGCTTCCACCTGATGTCTATAGAAACAGGAATTGGGTGAGAACGGAAGGATTTGATATAGTCTCAGAATGCCCACTCCACCTTCGTCCTGGTTGACCTGGCCTGATATTTTAACATACTGTAGGTCTCCAGATAAATTTCAAGAGATTATCTCGGGTAGTAACAAAACAGTGGTGTACATTTTTCTAAGGAACTCCCCACAGATGTGCTCCTTTCTGGGTTGGATTGAACACTGGCCTTTTCCAAGGTACAAGATGAGCAACTTTGTTTTTTTTTGCCATTCTGTATAGCTTGATGACTCTCAATCTCTGACCCTCCACCCTCTCTGTGCTGATCAATGTCTGTGCTCCTTGAAGGTCAGGGCTTCTGCAGACTGCCTGGATGAAGGTCTCCATGTCAGAGCCTGTTATCTGCTGCAGGGCCCCTAATGCCATTAGCAAGAAAATGAAAGAAGCTTCCAAACAACCTTCAGATCGATGCTAACGTTATAACTTCTAACAGCTGCTGCTCAGCTCCTTTATTTGTTAAGACCTCCTCCTGTGTGGAACTTTCTTGACTCAAGTTTAATTCTGTCAATTTGACAAAGATGTTTTGAGCAGATGTTTTGTATCCAGGCCTGGGCAAAATCTTGGAAAAGTGAAACATAGGATAGGGTGGGTCCTTTCCCTCAAGGTAATAAGCATCCCATTGGAAAGAGAAATTGCCAAGCATTGTTGTAGGGTCAAGGTGATTTGGAAAACAAAATGTAAATTTGGAAGGTGGTTTGAAGAGGGATATTTACGCTGGTGCTGCTGGGAGAAAGATTTAAGGAAGTGGAGAGGAGAGGTAGTGTCTTCTATGTTGAAGTAATAGCCTGTGGATCACAGAGTTATTATTACGTGGGCCTATGATACAAATTACAGCACTGCTCATTGCATTGAATTTCCAGCTCCTTTCTATCAAGACTCAGCACAGGAACAACATAAAAACTCTTCTGGAGCAACTCTATATCTACTTGAGGGTGCTTCAATTCCTTGTAGTGAAGGAGAAAGGAGAAAGTGGTAAAAATATCTCTCATAGATGTTTCCTTTTCTTAGGAAAAACAGAGTAAAAGAAATGTGCTCCTCTTCCACCTGGCTGATGATGTTCTAAAATGGAATCTCTCCTGCATTGGTGTAAAGAATCAAAGGGCAGAGATTTTAGCAATCTAGCTGCTCTTCTTCACCCTCCTAGGAAAACAGTTCTAGAATCGTGACTGCCAAACCTCCTTTTGAGAGTCAGGACTGATGCCTTCAAGTTCTGAGACCCTGAGAAGATGTCTGGGACAATATCAAAATAGTTGCTCATTGAAAACTCTCAACAATCTGGGCCATACTCTTATTTCTCCAATATTATCTTCTTTCCCTTTTCTATTCACATCTTCTACTACTGACATAGTCATGGTCAAAATATCTTTTGTGTATACCAGAGGCTTTATTTGCTCACCGTTTCCCTACCTTGAACGCTCTTTCTAAATGTGTGTGTGTGTGTGTGTGTGTGTGTGTGTTTCCATCGTTATACCTACCCTTTTTATCATAGCCCGGTTTAACCTAACCTTGCTCTACCAGGACTTTGCTGGCAACTCCCATGCACAGTGAACTCTAATTTCTCTGAAATTCTGCATTCCAGACTTTCTGAACCATTTCTTTTGTACTTATCTAGTACCTTCTGGAATTTCTCATTTTGTGGCTTGCACTCAGATTTAATTGTCTGTGTATGAATATTCTTCTACTTGTGTTAACCTAGTTTCTCTTATTAGAACACAAATTTTTATGTATGGAGCATTTATTTTTATCCTATGTAAACATATTACTTTGCTCCATCAGTCTCTATTGAATTAATAATAGTCTAAGAAACTCACAGGCAAGCAAATCTTTTGCTAAAGTAAAGAATTTCCTTGGTAAACAAAAATGAATTTTATATTTCCTGCTTCTTTTAGATAAGCCTAGACTACTATGGATGTGATTTTTCTGGAATCTATGCAAGTTTTTTTGTCTTACAGGATTGTATACTCACCTGATTTCCTTCCTACTCTTTGACTACTGTGTTTCAAACTTTTTTTTTCTCCTTGTTTCTATATCTTGGACCTCCATTATTCTCTACCTATACTAATTCCCAAGGTAATTTAAATGAGCCTCATATCTTTAAATACAATCCATTCAATACTTGTTTTCAGCTGTATATCTCAAAAACAGATTTCACCTGTGAAATTTAAGAACTATACATCTGCAAATGGATACTGAGTAAACACATACAATTTAGCACATTCAAAATTGATTCTAATTCAATCACTTGCATAACCTGCTTCTTTTTACCCTTCCCAGTCTCAGACTTATTGCTTTGATACGAAAAGCACTAAAGTCATTTAAAAAATAAATGTTTTATTATGAGAGATTTCAAACATATGTAAAGTAAAAAGAATAATACAGTGAAGCCCCTTACAATCATCACCCAGTTTCAAAGACTATCAAAGTTCTGTCCTTCTTATTTCATATATGACTTTTCCTCACCTGATTGTTTTTATAGTATTATTTTCTAGGTAAAATTGATGTACATTGGAAGGCAAATATTATAAGTATATACTTTTCAATGAATAGATGTCAGTGTAAACAACAATCCAATTAAGATTAATAATTTTGGGGTACCTGGGTGGCTCAGTCTGTTGAGCATCCGACTTCTGCTCAGGTCATGATCTCCTGGTTCAGAAGTTCTAGCCCCACATCGGGCTCACTACTGTCAGACTGTCAGAGCGGAGCCCGTTGCAGATCCTGTGTTCCCCTCTCTGCCCTTCCCCTGGTTGTGCTCTACACCGCCCCCCCCCCAAATTAATAACAGTTTATCAACACAGACATTTCCCTCATGTCCTTTCACAATAAATTCCACTCTAAAAGAAGTTTCTCTTGGGGCACCTGGGTAGCTCAGTCGGTTGAATATCCGGCTTCGACTCAAGTCATAATCTCATGGTTCATGAGTTCAAGCCCTGCGTCAAGCTCTGTGCTGATAGCTGGGAGTCTGGAGCTTGCTTTGGATTCTGTGTCTCCCTCTCTGTGCCCCGCCCCTCGCCCCCCCCCACTCTGTCTCACTCTTTCTTTCAAAAATAAATAATAAAAGCAAAACAATTTTTTAAAAAATAAAAGAAGGTTCTCTTAAAATGAATGTTTGGTAGAATTCTCTAGTGAAATGATAGGACTTGGATGTGTACTGTGTGTGTGTGTGTGTGTGTGTAAATTTTTTGTTAAAAAATTCGTTTTCTTTGATAAATAAGGGAAATTCAAATTGTCTATCTTATGTCAGTTTTGGTAGGTTGTTTTTAGTGTTTTTTTTTTATGTCATCCAAACCACCAAATATTTTGCTATTTTCATTTTGATATCTCTAAGAATTTTTAGTGATAACATCTGATACTAGCAAGTTATATTTGCTTTTTCCCCCTAATCTATTTTTCCAGGAGTTTATTGATTTTATTGATCCTTTCAAATAAATAGCTTTATTTTGCTAATTTTATCTATTTTTGTTGGTGTTTTACTCTTTAGATTCCTATTTTTTCTTCTTATTTTCTTTCTTATATTGACTTCGAAATTAAGCTAGTTTTTATTTACTTCTTTTTCGTATACTCCTTTATTAAGTTTTAAATTTAGATAATTGATTTTAACTATTTCTCATTTCTCCAACAGGAAAGCAGTTGCATCCTATAAATTTTGATATATTGTATTTTCACTGCAGTTCGTTTTGAAAAATTTTCCAATATTCCTTATTTCTCTTTTTTTCTCATAGATTATTTTGAAGTGATTAAATTTTGAAGTGACATATGTGTAGCTTTTTATTTATATTCTTTTTGATTTCTAAATTCTATTTCTTTCAAAGAACATATTCTGTACTATTTCAGCATTTTCCACTTATTGGAACCTGTTTTATTGCTCAATATGTGATGTAACTTGTTGAATATTTTGTATGACCTTGAAAAGAATGTTTATTCTTTACTTGTCTGGCTTAGTGCTTTATAAATATCTATGGTATTAAGATCCTTCATAATATTTGGATCCTATGAAACTTCCCCGTTACCTTCTCTAGTTCTATTATTTACTAAGTCATGGATATTAAAAATTTCAGCTACAATTATGGATCTTTGAATTTCTTCCTATAATTTTTAGTCTTTCATTTAATTCTTCTATAGGCCTTTTATGTATAACATTTTGCACTGAGTTTTACGTGTATCACTTGGGATTACGCTCCGATGGCATTGTTCTTCACACTCTTTCTTTCCTAACTCAACATGTTTTCTAGACTCTTCACCAAATCCACTGTCTTCTATGGACCTTAACACAAGCAAGTTATATTGAAAATACATGTTTACAATGATCCCTTTCCACTACCTAGTCCCTTCATTCAGATCCTGATGTGGCCCATTAATATATAAATTGAGGGAGTACAAGATCTATCCAATTTCAGAGTAAACACAGATTTTTACTTCATCAAACCATCTCTACTGCAGCCACCTCAATTTATGTCATCATGTTACTTCACCTTAGTTATTATAAGAACCTTCAAGATAATTCATTTGTCTCCAGTCTTAATCCTTTTTAGTCTTCCAAACACAACAGCCAGAGCCAGATGTTGCACAACTGCAAGTGGGGTCACATCCCTTTTCTGTCTCCCCTTCTACTTGGCATAAAAGCCAACATCCCGTCAAGGTGTCCAAAGCTGGAGTGGTCTGCTCCATCTTCATCCAGTTACCCCTTTGGTGCTCATCTTCATCACCTAATTGTTACTCATTTTCATAGGAATAAAGGGATCCTTGCTTCCTCTTTAACATATCAGTTATGCTCTTACTTCAGGGTTTGTTGTTTATTATTTCCTCTGCCTAGAACACACCTGGACTCTTGTAGATACATTGGCTTCTTCAGATTTGTACTAAAATCTCATCTTCGTGAGTTTTTCTCTGATAACTCTCTCTAAACTTGCCATTTCTCTTAATCATCTCCCATTCTTCCTTCTGTCTTTAGTTTTATCCTCAGCACTTACAACTATTTAACAGGATACTTATTTTACTTATTTATTTGTTTATTGTGCACCTCGTTCCCTTTCTCTACCCCCACTAGATTGCAGGCTTTGTGAGAGCAGAGGTTGGTGTTGGTTTGCTTAATGTTCTATCCCCAGTGCCTAAACTATAATGCTTGACATTTTGCTAATGACACAACTTGAGGGCCAGATAATAATCTTCCTAGGCCAGGATATTTCTTTCACACTTCTCAGTGGTCCTGATTTAATAATCTTTTAATCTTCCTTGATAAATGATGAGCTAATCTTACCTTGAGTACCTTTAAGTGAAGGTGATTTTGCTTCCTCCCAGGGTACCTTGTTTCCAGAGCCCTAACTGTTCTAATAGTTATAAAGTTTTTCCTAATAATTAACCTAAATTCTCCCTCTGTTGAAACAGAAGCCCCATTAGCTCCTACTCTGTCCTTGTTGACTAATGAGAATAATTGGTCTCTGTCCTTTTTATAGACTCGCCCTTCTGTATTTGTGGATATCCGCTGTGCTTTCCCTCAGCCGTTGGTCAAGGAAGTGTGTCAGCAGGATGGCCACAAGGGGACCAGCCAGGCCCAGAGCAGGCATCAGCAGCTCATCTCCCCACAACAGAAATGAATGAAAATTGTTTTAAATAGACAGTGAGATTATGTGTGAAAAGGGTCTCCTAACTAGGGCTGGATTCAGGACTTGTATTGACAAATAGGTAGCTTTAAAGGAACTTAAGACTTGTGAGCAACTACAGAGTTCATTTGAAGCTTCATTTTTATAGACAATTAAGATTATAACAAAGCCTTTTCTGGACACCCCTCTCCTTTCTTCAAAAAGTTACTTTCTAGGTTTCAATCTTTATAGATGCTTTTGAAATACTTCGCACTGTATATAGTCTCCTGGCCCTAAGGAAATTTTCTAAAGTGTCCTGTGTTTACCAGAGTTTTGTGGAATGTTCTGTGTTTCAGTTAACCATTTTGCATTTTCTTAAACTTATTATTTACTTTTTGGGTCTATATAAGAATATAATTTTTTGAATCTAATTGTTTATAATTTTTCATCAAATTGTATCCTCATTTTCACCATAAAGTCACCCATTTATTTATAAGTGTAGCCAAAGATAATACAAAGAAAACAATTTCACTTAATTATCTGAATCATCATAAAAAGGTAGGATAGTGTGATGAATGGAAAGAACCCTGACTCACAGTTGGAAGACTGGACTTAAAATTCCACCTCTTTCATATGTGGAATTTAAGAAACAAAACAAATGAACATAGGGGGAGGAAAGGAAAAATAAGATAAAATCAGAGAGGAGGCAAACCATAAGAGACTCTTGAACACATAGAACAAACTGAGGTTTGCTGGAGGGATGCTGGGTGGGGGTTGGGTTAAATGGGTGATGGGCATTAAGGAGGACACTTGCTGGGATGAGCACTGGGTATTTTATGTAAGTGAGGAGTTATTAAATTCTACTCCTGAAACCATTATTACACTATACGTTAACTAACTTGGATTTAAATTTAAAAAAAAATTTCCACCTTTTTCACTTATAACAATGTGGCCATTGAGAAAATTCTTATAAGTTACTGAGCTTCAGTTGCCTCATGTTTAAATAAGGTTTTAGGCTAGATTAACTCTAAGCTTCCTTTTAGTCCTTCTGTAAGAGAGAACAAGTCAAAAATCTTATTACCGTAATGTTTAAGTTTATTAGCCATGTATTTAATGTTAATTAACAAGATGAGTAGAGAGCTATTGTGTGCTACAGCTCTCAATAGTTCAGACTAGAAAGTATCCCATCAAAAACAAAAAAAACAAAAAAAAAAACAAAAACAACTGTGAGGAAAAAGTAATTCATAGTAACCTTTTGTCCGTTCCAAGATGACAAGCAGACAATTTTTATTATGTGCTAATGGGATATGTATTGAGAAACTTTTGATATTTCTTTGGTCCTCCACATTGCAAGGTTTTGTCTTAAAGTAGCCAGTGAACAGGCAGCTCATGTTTTACCACAGGTCAAGATTTCTGGCCCTGTCAAATGTGTGATGGGGAAACTTCAGAGTTACAGCTGCTTATCATTCATGACTTGTCACCCAAGATTAACACCATTGACTAAGACTAAGCTGGTGACATGTTATAAAAACTTATGATGGTGCTCACAGTAAATCAAAAGTCACAGCTGGTCCACCTGTTTGAGACCTGTTTTCTGTTGCTTCAACACTTGTCTACATCATTTTAGAAAAGGCCAAGCTGCCAGCCGTGTCATCTCACTGCATGACACACAGTGAGGAAGTTAGGGATTACATGTGAAGATGGGTGAAAGTCTTCGTACTATGCAAGGTGAAAGTCTACCCTTTAGCAACTGAGAGGGGGGAGGATTTGGAAAGAGCAAGTGTGGGTAAGGAAGATGAAAAATTTCCTTTTGGATATTTTGAATTTGAGATGCCTTTTAGACATCCATGTGGAAATGCCTGGAGGACAGTTAAATATTTGACATGAGAGTTTAGAAGGGAGATCTGTAATGTGATACTTTCCAAGTGCTGTCTTCACCCAGTTTTTAAAGTCCTGGATAAAAATTCTCAAATCCCCTTGGGAGGCAGTTTATTAAGCCTCCACCCCGACTACTTCTCTTATCAAATTATAGCACTTCTGGGAGACAACACACACATTTCCAACTTGAGGATGTCCCCAGGTATGTAATACCTTTGGACAGTCCCCTCTTTCTTAGGCCCATAGCATCATTCAAAATACCCAGTCACCAGGAAGCTGGGGAAACCCAACTAATCCCATCATACTTGACATAAATTAGCCTCCTACAGTTTCAGTTTGCTGTTACTCTGTCCTCAGTTGCAAGGCCCTGTGTGGCTCCACATGGCAACCTTTTCTCATTTGGATCTAAGTAACAAAGAATTACGCCTTTCATCTATCCAAGTGTTTTTGTTTGGTTTTCCACCGTCAAAAGAATCTTGAAATCTTATAAAACAAGGCTGAAACTAGAAATAAAAATGTGGAAATTTCTCATACCAAAAACTGTATCTGGTCCACTGTAGAACATAATTGGAAAGCATTAACAACTTCATCTTTGTATGGCAATGTTGCTGTGATTCAGCTCTGGATAGCTGGACGGTTAATATCACTCGAATCTTCCACTTAAGAAGCATATCCTGGCCTCATGAAATGCACACCAGCTTTTGGGGACCTCAAGGTGACTACTGACATCACTGCTGTTTCATCCCTGCTGGTTCTCCTGCCACAGGGGACATCATGATGGGAAAATCATAGGATTTGCTAACATGACTGATAAGGATCAGAAGATCAAGCTGTAGATCTCAGTGTATTTAAAGAAATACCAACCAGGCTCTAGCAAAGGAAATCAATTCCAAAACATGTAGCAGATGGACTGATAACCGCAGGTAGAGCCCCTTGGTAAAATATTAACTGACTTGACTTGGCTATATATAAAGATCCGGTGCCTTTGAAAGAGGGTGATCAAAAGGAAAGTTTGGAAACAGCAAAGTTCCAGTAGCATATCCCGCAAAAGGCTTAGACTAGGAGAAATGAGTTATGTCTACCTCCCAGCCACCACGCCCTGCTACACACACACACACACACACACACACACACACATTCTCTCTCTCTCTCTCTCTCTCTCTCTCTTTGTCTTTACTCTCATACACATTATACTTATACCAGCATCATCTCTGTCTTTTACTTTCTTTCTCTAATGGAGAGATACAGAAAAAACCTTCCAAAAGTTATCCCTCTTGGGGCGCCTGGGTGGCTCAGTTGGTTAAGTATCCGACTTCAGTTCAGGTCATGATCTTGTGGTTCCTGAGTTCCAGCCCAGCATCGGGATCTAGGCTGACAGCTCTGAGCCTGGAGCCTACTTCAGGTTCTGTGTCTCCTTCTCTGTCTCTCTGCCCCTCCCCAACTCTCTCTCTCTCTCTCTTTCTCTCTCTCTCCCAATAATTAAATAAAGATTAAAGAAAAAAAAAGCCCCTTTCAGCCCAGTGAGCTGTTGACAACATAAGCTCCATAGGAATTGCATTAAGGTGGCCTACTTGTCTTCATCATACGCCCAAAATTGAATACATTAAAGCTTCTATTTAGATTAATATAATTCTCTGTTATTGATTAATTTTGTTGATTTTTTTGTTCACTTATTTTTTTCTATGCTATATCTGGAAAATTCGTACTATCAGCTCATTGAAGGACATGTCCTCCCATCAGTAAACCCTCCTCTTTTCTTCCATGCTTATTCACATATTGCCAATTATTTGCAACAAACTCATCATACTTCTTCCATGGTGTTTCTTTGTACTGGGAAGATCTGTCTTTCATTGACTTTGAATGTAAATAGCAGAAAGATATTTCCTATCCTTATGCAAGGAGAGAACATAAGGGAAAGGCAACATAATATAATCTTTGTCCATCGGGCATTCACAGTATAGGTGGGAAGTTAAGAATAGGAACTAAAATGGATTATGAAAGTCTAGGTGACTTAAAGGGACTCCTAGACAATATATATTTGGGTTTCATCATCTTCCAATTTTTAGAATTGATTCTGGCTTTCCAGAAGTGGATGTGTCCAGCCTTTGGTCAGTATGTGATAAAAAATGATCATGTGCTGTAATTTCATTTAGATATTGAACCTCAGTGGAATCTCATATCACAAAATAGCTTCTTGGCAGGGAGTCTTCCCATACACTCTCCCCTATCTCTGGGGTCTCTCAAGATGAGAAGCCCATGCAGAATGGCATTTCCATTCTCGCTCATGCCCTTCTGGGGCCTTCTATGTTTTCTCCTATTTCTCTGCCTTTTCTTCACTTTGCCTTTCTTTTCTCTTTGTCTATTTTGCCTTTGTTCTCTTTCTCTGAGGACCCTTCTGCCTGACTCTGATTTCCTTTGACTTTCTGAGTTTAATTTTCATTTTCTGAAACTCATTCATCCCCTAATAATTCATATATGAATATTGGGGCTGGGGCAGAAAAAAAATCCCATCTAATTGTGCTAAAATAAAGAAATTGTACTGCCTCCCAATGTCCCCACTTACCTCAGAAAGTTGCATCCTTTGGCAGTCTTGTGACCTAGGGGAGATAACATGTAAGAGGGAAAATGAGCCATTTCCCATCAATACCACTCCTTCCCACCTGCATTGGGATATGACTGAGACAAGGGAATTGAAGAGACTCATTCGACATTTCAGATGTTGCTTCTGTAGGTGCACAGCATTTGGACAGGGAAACCCACAACACTTCTTTTTAAATTCTGCCTCTACATTTCTGGTTTAATTTTTAGTTGAAGTATCAGTTTATTCTTAGGATTTTAGGGATGCTATGATAAAGCTATCCTCAATGTATAACTTTGTTCTCTATTTAATCCTCAATGGCTGGAACTTTTTAGGATAGGACAGACTTTAATTCCCCAATTAGAGAGGAGATTTCAGCAACTATGCCTGGAAGAGCAAAGACATTGTCCTAAAACCATAGTATAAAACCAATGTCTTGCATTTAAATTCTCTCTAAGAAAATTTTGAAAGATTAGGGATAAAAATTGTAGAGAATGGTACCTTAAGGAAAAAGGAGGGAGAATGGATTTGGTGAAAGAAAAAAAAATGCCTCAAATTTTGTAAGAGAAAATCTTGTTCTACTTCACAGATTTGCTAAGCACAGGTCTTGAAAACCACAGTGTTCTTACATATAATGAAACTGAAATATACTTTAGAGAAAATTCAGTCAAAAATATTCTTGTGGGCAACTACACACATATACAAGCCCCACATATAATTTTTCATATATACACACTTACACAAAAGCACACAATACATATACAGAGACATATGCACACACAGGAAAACAGACGCTCAGATTTAGGATGAACTGTCAGAGGACTGGGCAGTGCTCATTAATCTTTGCTTGGCAAGATTCGTGACAGGACTGTATTTCATCATAAGCAATTACTTTTTATTTTGTCGGAAAAAGAAATTGTTATAACACCCTCCAATTCTTTAATCTCTTTCTTTATGACTTCTACTAATTATTTCCAGTTGACATAAAAAAACACTTGGTTCTTCCTCTCATTTGATGTTCCTATTTAATTTTTTTGAAAAACAACTATCATGTTTCCCCTAACTTTTTTCTGTTTGGTCTAACACATTTTATTCTTTTAGCTGTAAATATTAATTACAGATCTCTTGGATGAGGCAAAATTCAGCATATAGACAAAAAGCAATATAACAATGAGGTAAGATCTTATTTGTAATAAAAATAAATTTTCTATTTTATGGCATATGCAATATTCTTTAAGAATTTTTTTGTTCATGACTTATCTTTTTATATTTCTGCCCTCTGATCAGAGTTTTATGGGGGTGTCAGATATTTAGCTAAGACCTCTGTCTCATTTTGTGCTTGACATTACTATAACTTTCTATCTGGTTCTCTCTACTGGGTGAATAGATACATCTAACACCTACCACAGTACTCATGGAATCCCTCATGTGTCTCTAGTATATCTATTCTGACTCCTCTGGCTCCCCTTCATCAAACCTGTTAAGAGCTTAGTCAAAGTCTCACAATAAAACTACTGGATATTAAAACATATTCCACCATAGGGGAGTCTGGGTGGCTCAGTTGGTTGAGCGACCAACTTCAGCTCAGGTCATGATCTCACGGTCTGTGAGTTCGAGCCCCACGTCGGGCTCTGTGCTGATAGCTCAGAGCCTGGAGCCTGCTTCAGTATCTGTGTCTCCCTCTCTCTCTGCCCCTCCCCCGCTCATGCTCTGTCTCCCTCTCTCTGACAAAAATAAATAAACATTAAAAAAAATTTTAAATATATTCCACCGTTAAACAAATCAAATAGAAAGTGAGTTAAGAATCCAGCTCAAGAAGCCAAGGAAGGGAAAAGGCATACTTGAAATAAATACAAAAAAACCCAAAGATCAAAAAATCAATTAAAGGGAAAAAAATCATTCAAAAATGAAATATAAGAAAATAGTAACAATAAGCAAAACTGAAAATTCTGTCTTGACAAGCAGTCATATGAAAGAAAGATGCTCAACATATGTCATCAGGGAATTCAAATCAAAACAATGACATATGATTACACATCTACTAGAATGGCTAAAATCCGTAACACTGACAACACCAAATTCTCGCTAGGACCTCTCATAATTACTGGTGGGAATGCAAAATGGAGCACCTACTTTGAAATACAATTTGGTGATTTCTTACAAAGATAAGTATAGTCTTACTATAGGACCCAGCAGGTGTGCTTCTTTATATTTACCTAAATAAGTTGAAAATATGTCCACAGAAAAATCTGCACACGAATTTTTATAGTAGCTTTATCCATAATTGGGAAAAATTGAAAATAATCAAGTTACACTAAAATATCATTCTGTGCTTTAAAAAATGAACTATCAAGCTGAAAAAAAAAATGAAAAACCTTAACCATATATTACTAAGTTTAAAAAGTCAGTTGGAAAAGGCTACATATTGCATGATTCCAGCTCTTGACATTGAGGAAAAACAAATCTACAGAGACAGTAAAAAGATTATTGCTGCCCATGATTTGAGGGACAGAAGGAGGGATGAACAGGTAGAGGACAAGGGATTTGGGGGTTAGTGAAATTTTTCTCTTTAATACTGTGATGATGGAAATGACATTATATTATCATGTGTATTGACTTAGTACATATTCATTGTCATATATACAACATTAAATATTGGTTGAAACCTATAATATTGTACAGCAAAACAGTGAACCTATGGTTTTTAGGTAATAATAATATATATCAATATCTTTTTATCAGTTATAACAAATGTACCATATTAATACAAAATGCTAATAACAGGGGAGATTGTGTGGTGGTAGAGGGAGAGCACTTTGTACTTTCTGCTTAATTGTTCTGTAAACCTAAAATTGATCTAAAATACAAAGTCTGTCAATTTAAAAAATTCTGTTGCGAAAAAATAATACATAAAAATACCTCTCCAGACTAAGAAAAATCATACAAAAATCATGAATGTAATTTTAAATGTTAAAATGAGACACAACTGAAGATATGCAGATGATAAATTTTTAAACATTTTGTGTAACAACTTAGATGAAATGAATGCTTTCCCCCCAAATAAAAACAACTAAAAGGTGTATAAAATTGAATAAAATGAAAACTTTCAGAGATATTTTGCATACAATCTAAATACTTTTTCTTCAAAACAAAAACCTTAGATAATTTTAAAAGCAAATTTTACCAGCCTTGAAGGAACAAATTATTGCTACCTTATACATAATAGTTCAGAGATTTAGAATTAGGAAAATCTACATTGTTTACTTTGAACTTTAATAATACTGTTATCAGAAATGGAAAGGCAAACAATCCAGTAAAACAAATTAAAAAATTTACTTAATAAAAAGGCTCAGTAAAGTAGAAATAGAATAGATCTTTCAAATCAGGTACACAGTATTTCTCTGAAATAAAACAGAATATTATAAATTTTAAAGTTTTACTTATGTAAGACTTTAAAAGTGTTCTTATTAAATTCAGGAACAAGGCAAGAAATACTTTTATTCAACATTATACTTGATGTCAACAAATTTATAAAAGCATTAGAAAAACAAAAAATATATAAAATTGGAAAGAGTGTATCAAAAATTACACAACTATTAATTTATATAATTGCTTCAGGAAAAGAAAATTACTAGTTTAGGTAATCATTGAGTTAGGTAGTAGTTTTTAAGAGAATTATTAACTAACATCTAATCTTTATGCAAGTTTTCAGTCAAAATGCAAAGCACCTTTGTATCTGTAAAATAACAAATAAAAACTCAGGCTGAGAATATAAAGAGGTTCTGTTTTGATAGAGACTCCAGGTTTCTTACAGAATAAAAAATATTCCTATCTAGAGGAACAAAATAGCAACCAAGATCTTAAAGAATTCCCACAGAGAAAGCTCAAATTAATATGGAATGGCAATAGAGGGGTGTCTGGGTGGTGCAGTTGGTTAAGCATCTCTTGATTTCAGTTCAGGTCATGATCTCATGGTTCAGTTCTTGAGATCAAGCCCCACATGGTGCTCCACACCATCAGCATGGAGTCTGCTTGGGATCCTCTTTCTCTCTCTCCCTCTCTTTCTGCCCCTCTCCAGTGCGCTCTCTCTCTCTCAAAATAAATAAATAAACACTTTTTAAAAAAATATGGAAGTCTCTGGTGAATTGTGGGTAACCATAGTAACAGCTAACATAAACCCTAGCCTAATCCCTGATTATATTAACACAAATAGGTCTAGTAGAAGAAAAGAAGAGTTCATATCAAAGCATTAAAAATCATTAGTTCAGCATCCACTGTCCTATACAATAGGTCTATTTATCAACAAAAAATTAAGAGACATGTAAAAAATAAACACAGCCTGAAGAGACAAAGCAGTCACTAGAACAAGATTCAGATATGATACAGATTTTGGAGTGACCAGACAGGAAATTTAAAATAGCAAATTTTTTTGTGTTAAAGGATCTGGTTAAAAAAATATACAATCTACCAATTCAGAGAGGTGATTTCAGCAAAAGAAATGGAAACTATAATAAATATATAAAAATGACAAATGTTAAAGAAATAGTAAAAAGTGAAGGACACCACTGATGAGCTTGTTGGCACATTAAATAAAGTTGAAAAAGATTCAGTGAACTTGAAAATAGATCAACAGATATTATAAATATTTAGTTGTAATAAAAATTATAAGTGATTTTTGTTTTTTATTTTTTATTAAATTTTTTAAAGAATCTTTATTCTGTTGGCTTTTGTCACTTTTTTTGCTCACCAATTTGCAACCTACTCATTTTTTTAAAATCTTTATTTATTTTTGAGAGAGAGAGACGAAGTGCGAGTGGGAGAGGAGCAGAGAGAGAGGGAGACACAGAATCTGAAGCAGGCTCCAAGCTCCGAGCTGTCAGCACAGAGCCTGACACTGGGCTCGAACTCACAAACTGTGAGATCGTGACCTGAGCTGAAGTCAGTTGCTCAACCGATTGAGCCACTCAGGTGCCCCTAAGTGATTTTTAGAAAGAACAGAGCATCCAAGAGCTGTGGGACAATATTAACCAATCTAAATTATACATAACTGGAATCCATTCAAAGAACAGAAAAAGAGAGCAGAAGAAATATTTGAAGAAACTATGGCTGAAAATTGTGCAAAATTAATGGTAGGTACAAAATTACAGATCCAAGAAGCTCAGAAGATATCAAGCAGGATAAATGCCAGAAAAGAAAAACTCCCATTTTCCTAGGTATATTATATTCAAACTGTGGGAAAGTAAAAAGAGAGAATCTTGATGGCTCTTGATTGAAAAACAAAAAGCAAACAAGAAAACAAATTACCTAGAGAGAAACAAGGGGGCAAATAATAGATTTCTCAGCAGAAACCATGTAAGCAAGAAGGCAAGGCAAAAATAAATAAATAAATAAATAAATAAATATTTCTGTACCCCAAATGCTGTACCTAATGAAAATGTCCCTCAAAAGTAAAAAAAGAAATAAATGTTCGTTGAAGAGAGGGCACTGTGGGAATCCACAGCCATTAGGCCTACCCTATGAAAAATATTAATGTTCTTTAGTGAGAAGTTCTTTAGTGAGAAGAAATGTGTCATGTGTTAGAAACTTGTATCCAAATAAAGAAATGAAGATGTCAACATGGAATCAAAGAAGATAAAGTAAACCATTTTGTTATTTTTATTGCTTGGAATGAGGACTGAACACTTAATTAAAGAGTATTAAGTTTATTGCGTGTTCACAGCATACTTCAAAGTCATGTGAGTGACATAAGGGTCGGGAAGGAGGAACTGGGAATATAAGGTTATACGTTCTTTTACAAGACATGTGAAACATCTTATTACTGATTGAAAGACGACTCAGATAATTACAAAAATTAAGTTTATTTATTCATTTGATGAAAGAGAGAACATGAGTGGGGTAGGGACAGAGAAAGAGGGAGAGAGAATACTAAACAGGTTCTGTGCTAACAGTGCAGAGCTCAACTCAGGGCTTGAACTTAGAAACCGTGAGATCATGATCTGAGCCAAGATCAAGAGTGAAATGCTTAACGGACTGAGCCATCCAGGCACCGATAGATGCAGATAATTTTAAAATGTATATTTTAAAACCTAGTGTGACCACTAAAAGTCTTTAAAATAAGATAAGAAAATAATATTCCAATAGAGGAGATAAAATGGAACGATTGTTTTAAAATTTTTAATTAAGCCCAGAGGAAACATAATAATTATTAAGAAAAACAAATTATACCCTTTAAAAGAGATAGCAGGAAAAATGACAAATGGTAATCCAACCATATCAATAACACTTCAAATATTTTAAACACACTTGTCAAAATCAGAATTTCAGATTAGATAAAAAAGAAATATTTATTAATATGCTGTACATAAGATATCAACTTTAAATATAAATACATTTATAGTTTAAAATATGGAGATAACTATACCATAAAAACACTAAAATTTTTTTTATTGATTTCACACAATGTAAACTTCAGAACAAGGAATATTATCAGAGATAAAGTATGATATTCTGTAATAAGAGTGAGGTAAATTTCTCCAAAGACATATAATAAACCTATACTCAGTTTTGCTTGAAACTAAATGAAACAAAAAAAGATCTGAAAAGAGACGTAAAGATATCCACAATTTTAGTTTGAGGCTCTTGGTAATTCATAGAACAGTAGGTAGAAAATCAGTAAGTACATAGTAGACTAGAACAAAACTATACACCTAATTAATCTAATTGACATTTATAGAATACTCACAGAACAAAGTAACATACACATTCTTCTAGACTTCAAATGGAACATTGACCAGGAAAGACCATAGTTTGCACCATAAAACAAACCTTAACAGATTTAAACGAATAGAAAGCAATCAGGGGGTGCTTGGGTGGTTCAGACAGGCGTCCCACTTTGGCTCAGGTCATGATCTCACAGTCTGTGGGTTCAAACCTTGCATTGGGCTCTGTGCTGACAGCTCAGAGCCTGGAGCCTGCTTCCGATTCTACGTCTCCCTCTCTCTCTGCCTCTCCCTCCCTTGTTCTCTCTCTCTCTCTCTGTCTCTCTCTCTCTGTGTGTGTGTGTGTGTCTCTCTCACAAAAATAAAGAAACATAAAGAAATAGAAAGCAATCAAAATGAAAAAAAAGAAAAAATTAAAAATATGTTAGTGTACCAAATAGAATTAAACTAATAAAATAAAATGGTGAATAAATTTAGATAATTTCCAAATATTTGGAAATTAACAGCAGTTTTGTAAGTAATCTATAGGTCAAAGACTGGAAGGAATTAAAAAAATATTTCTACTGAAATCAAAATAAAAATACAACATATCAAAATGTGTGGGATCCAGTAAAGTAGTGCACATAGGGATATTTACACCACTAAATGCTTATATTAGAAAAGATTAAAGATCTAAAATCAGTAACCAAAGAAGAAGGAAGAAAATAATAATGAGTGGAGTGAGGATAAATAAAATAGAGAAAAACAATAGAGAAAAGCAAAGTGACCAAGACATTTTTAAGAGATTATCAACATATTTTAAGATAGATAACTAGGAAAGGAAAGACAAGACACAAATTTCCAATATCAAGAATGAAAGAGGAGACATCACTACTGATCCCACAAACATTAAAATAAGAAGAAAATATGAGCGACACTATGCCCGTGATATTGAACACTTAAGTAGATGAGTTCCTTGAGTGGCATAAACCATAACTATAAAAGAATTAAGGGATCTGAGTGCTGTATTTATGAAAGAAATTTAATTCATAGTTAAAACTTTCCAGAAAAGATAACCCCAAGCCAAGATAATTTTAATGGTAAATTCTTCTAGATATTTAAACAGGTAATAAAATCTATTTAGCACATAGTCTTCCAGATAATACAAAGTGAGAGAACAATTCCCAACTTATATTTTCAGGCTATTATTAGCCTATCCTTAAAATTAAACGAGGAAATTCCAAAAAAAGGAACACAGAACAATGTTCATGGTAAACATTGGCACAAAATTGTCAACAAAATATTTGCAAATAAAATCTATCATAACATGGATAATATAGAATGATCCAGCAAGTTTCATCCCAGAATGCACAGTTGGTTCAACATTTGAAAAGCAATCAATTTGGTTTGTCACATAAATAGACTAAGAAAGAACAAATACGATCCCAGTAGATGCTGAAAAAAAAAATTCAATAAAATTTAGTATCCATTTATATTTAAAACATCAGCAAATTAGAAATGGATTGGAACTTTCTGTACCTTATAAAGGGAATCTACAAAAGCCTTTAGCTAACATCATACTTAATGATGAGAGACAGACTGCTTTCATCTAAGACCAAAAATAAAGGATAGTAAATGGGGTACCTGGGTGGCTCAGTTGGTTGAGCGTCAGACCTCTGGTTTTGGCTTAGGTCATGATTTCATGGTTTGTGGGTTCAAGCACTGTGTGGGGTTCCAAGCTGACAGTGTGCAGCCTGCTTGAGATTTCTCTCTCTCTCTGCCCCTCGTCCACTCATGTGTGCTGTCTCTCAAAATAAACTTAAGAAAAAAGGATAATAAGTAAAAGAGCAAAATAAGTGAAAGTCATAAAGTTGGAAAGAAAGAAAAAAATATTTCATATTCACAGATGGTACAGTTTTCTAGAATACAAAATCCTAAAGGATTTACATGTTATAATAATGACAACCACATAACTAAATGATATTAGTAAGTTTGCCTAATATAAGGTCAATATCCAAAAGTCAATCATCTTCCTTTATGCCAATAATGAATATTTGGAATTTGAAATTTAAAACGTTGCAATAGGGTATCATTCCCCAAAATGAAGCATTAATATATAAGCCTAACAAAATACATGCAGGCTATAAATATGTTGAAAACTACAAATTCTGTTGAAAAGAAAAGTTTAAAATGATCTAAAGGTGGAGAGGTATATCAATCATGTTGATTAATTGGAAGATAATTGTGAAGATGTTAGTTGTCTTCAATTTTCTCTAAATAGTATCAAGATTCTTTTGTGTATTTATGTGGAAAGACAAAGAAATAGCTAAAATAGTCAAAAATAATTTAGAAAAAGAGAACAAAGTTGGAGGACCCACATTATATGATTTCAAGACACAATTATTAAGACTTTCTGGTTTTGTTAAAAAGACAAAAATCAATGCAAAACCACAAGAGACCATTTTTGGAAAGATGTTCAAAGACATTTTAATGAAGAAAATATAGTCCTTTCAATAAATGGTGTTGTTAACAATAGAACATTCACAGAAAAAAAGGAACCTTGCCACATATCTTACACAAAAATTCCAACATATCAGAGACATAAATATAAATTGTATAGCACTAATAATTCCAGATGAAACAGAAGAATTTATGTAATGCTGGGTTTCATGGTGAGTTTATAGATATAATGACACCAAGACATATAAACTAAAGATGTTGCTTTAGAAAGATATTGCTAAACAGGGAAGAAAAAGTAAGCCAAAGACTGGGAGATTATATTTTTAAAGCACATATATGAAAAAGCACTTATATCAAGAACATATAAAGAACTGTTGAAACTCAAGAATGAGAATATAAATAATCTAATAAAAAATTGGGCAAAAGATCTGACCAGACATTTCACCAAAGAACGGATGCATAATGGCAAAGACACTTATTAAAAAGTGCTCAACATCATTAGTCATCAAGGAAACAAAATTTACAAACACAAGGAGATAATACTCCACACCTTTAGAATGATTGTAATGATTCTGAAAGATAATTCTAAAAAATAAATAAAAAAATAATTCTAAAGAATAATTCTAAAGAAAATACAGGTACACCCAAATGCTTGGCAATAGCACTCTTAATTGCTGGGGACAGTTGGGTAGTTAAAAGTACACTTATCATGTGACCCAATAATCACATTTGGAGGTATTTACTGAAGTGAATTGAAAGCTTACATTCATACAAAGCCCTGTATGTTAATGTGTGTAACAACTTTATTCATAATTAGCCCAAACTGGAAACAATCCAGATGTCCTTCAACAGATTAAGATTTAAACAAATGTGTTACATCTATAAAATTGAATACAAGTCAGCAATTAAATAGGGCCAACTATTGATTTTTGTAACAACATGGATGAATCTTAAATGTGTTTTGTTAGGTGAAATAGGACAAATGCATAGAATCCATATTTCATAATTCAATTTATATGACATTCTGAAACAATGCAAAACTTTAGGACCAGAAAATGATAAGTTGTAGCCAGTGGTTGGCAGAGGGGAGACTGACTTTTTTTAAAAAAAGGACTGTATAAGACATTTTAAGGTGATGGAATGTTTCTAAAAAATATATCCACCACTGTGGTGGCAGATATATGACTGTAAACATTTGTCAAAATCCATAGAACTGTACATATCAAAGGTTGAACTTCATGAAAATTGAAAAAAAATTATCTAGGTTATCCAGTGATCCTGGGGTGAAATGTAGACTGTGACAGATGGGTCTAGCTATATTATAAGTGTATAGCATAACAGAACTGAAAGGGGTCGTTGGAGAACTGACCTAAGTAACTTTGAAAAAACAATGATTTGATAAATATTATAAGGCTAGAAAGAAAAACTCTTCATAAACTTTGTATCTTAGTTGCTAACTTCATTTCTCACGGGAGTATGGGAGCAGAGCTTAGCAATTCTTAAACTACTTTACATGGGTACCACCAACTAAAGTGTAGCTAATGAGGGCCAACTTTCTCACTGCTAGAGTTAGGAGCTACAAATAAGCAAGGAAAAATACTAGCCTGAGCTCTGATCTGCTCAATCAGTTGGAGATATTAGGGGTGTGTGTGTGTGTGTGTGTGTGTGTGTGTCTGTGTGGGTGTATTTCCACACACACCCCTAGCCCCAGAAACAGTGACACAGCAACAGCAAGTACACTTAGCACTCCTTTTAAATAACTTCCTCTATAAAAAAAAATCTAGGATTTCTTGGAGAAATAACTGCTTCTAGGTCTAGACTATGGGAAGTTATGGATGTGCCTGAAGAAACTTCTAATGACAGAAAGTAAGAAAATAAGAGGCGGGGGTGGGGGGCGGTGGAGGCATATCAAAAGGACACAGGTGTTAACCTGAAAGAGCTGCCAAAGGCCAAAGCAGAAAAATCATTTGAGAAACAATGACAGTAGCATTATATACAACCTGCAGTATGAATTAAACAATTATATATATGATTTTACATGCACACACACACACACACACACACACATACACACACAAAATAGGATGCAGACATGTAGGGAGTAGAATGGACAAATCATTCTTGGAGAACTCCTTACAAGAGTGAGGACACTAAAACATCACCATTTCAGTACCACGGTAACAATTGCTGCAGGCAAAATCCACTGGTAAAATTAAGGAGTGAAATTTTAAGGAAGAACAGGAGAACTGTATAGCCTTAAAAATCTCCCTCCCCCCCCAATTTTTTTTTTTTTTTTGCTGATTGGCTTAAACAAATGTCCACAGATTATTTGATACTCCTCCCTCTAGGAGATAGAGTTTAATTTTCCTCTGCTTTGTGTTGGCTGGACTAAGTGACTTGTTTTAAATGAATGGTGTTTGGAAGGAGAAAAACTGTAACTTTACAGTGGAAAATTTCACAGCGCCAGACATCACCTTAGTCAAGAGATCAAGTTTAACGTCATGAATGATATCACGTCCCCTTGATGAGATGGGGAGGGCATTTCACCTCCATTGTGTTCTTCCTAAATATCCACAACCTATGAGAAACATCATACACTCTAAATGTGAGAGATGCTCCAAGTCTGTAAAGATCATGAAAACCAAGGAAAACTGAGAAACTGTCAAACAAGAGGTTATTAAAGTGACATAGTCACTAAATGCAATGTGGTATCTTAATTGGATTGTAGACTAGAAAACAGATATTACTATATAAACTGATGCAATCTGAATAAAGTCTGTGATTTAGTTAATACAACTTCACAAATGTCAATTTCTTAGATTTAATAAATATACTGTGGTTACATAAACTATTAACATTTGTGCGAGTTGGGTAAGGGGCATATAGGAATTTCCTAGACTATCTTTATAAAACTTCTGTAAATATAAAATTATTTCAAAATAAAAATTATAAATTTGTATTCTTTCCCTGTTTCTTCCTACTCTGAAATAGTTTTTATTAGTAAGCAATCTTGGTGTAATTTTTCTTTGTAGGAAGATTTTTATCTACTGATTTATTTTCAGTGGTTATAGGATGGTAGTTTCCTATTTTTTAATGTTTATTTCTTTTTGAGAGAGAGAGAGAGAGAGAGAGAGAGAGAGAGAGAGAGAGAATGAACTGGATGGGGCAGAGAGGGAGAGAGAATCCCAAGCAGGTTCTGTGCTGTCAGTGCAGAGGCCCATGCAGGGCTAGAACTCATGAACCGTGAGGTCATGACCTGAATGGAAATCAAGAATTAGCTGCTTAACTGACTGAGTCATCCAGGTGCCCGTCCATTTTTTTTTTTTTTTGGTCAGTTTTGATGTTTTATTTTTCTGAAAATTTGTCCATCTTCAAGTTTATAAACATAAAACTATTCATTATATTCTCTTACTTACTTTTTCATCTTACCAGCAAATTCAAACCATTTAAAAGATGGAATATTATTTATTATATTTATTATTTATAATAATATTGTTACTGTGTTTTTGCTCTTTTTTCTTGATCAGTGCCATGAGACGTGTCTGTTCTGTTGTCTTCTAAAACACACAAACACACACACACATATCCATACACAGTTATCTAGCTCTTTGGGTCCTCCCTACTGCATCATGGTTTTCCATTTAATTGGCCTCTTTTTATTTATTTTTAAGTTTTTTTAAGTTTGTTTATTTCAAGGGAGATAGAGAGAGTGAGTGGGGGAGGGGTAGAGAGAGTGTGAGAGATATTCCAAGCAGGTTCTGCACGCACTGTCAGTGCTAAGACCTATACAGAGCTTGAACTCACTCACCAACTGCGAGATCATGACCTGAGCTGAAACCAAGAGCTGAACACTTGACTGAGCCACCCAAGAGCCCCTATTTTTAAAAATTACATCTCTTTACTCTCTTTAGAATTTTTCCTTTTAACACGCATGCTTGTCTTCCTGTTTTGATCCTTCTTCCTTTCAAAATAACCATTTAAGGCTGCACATTTCCGTACAAGTCCTAATTTGTTTTAGTAATTGTATCCCACAATTTTAGGATATGGATAAGCTATAAACATTTTCCAGTCTCCATTATTATTCCTTTTTTGAACTCTGCATTATTTCAAGTATGTTTCTTAATTTCTAAATATATGTGATTTTTCTGTTTAGTTTTTTGTTATTGATTTCCAAGTCAATTGCTTTTGGCAACAAAAGCAATTTTTATTATATCAATCATTCTAAATTTGGTGCAACTTGCTTCACAGCCAAGTATGTGGTTAATGTTTATAAATGTTCCATAGATGCTTGAGAAGTATGTGTTTGTGTTTTCTGTGGTTGCTGGGTGTGCTGATCTATATATACCCATTAGACAAATTTTGCCAAAGCCTAGTTCAAATACTCTATATCCTTCCTGATTGAGCTATTAATTACTGAGAATGTTGTGTTAAAATTTCCTATCATAATGGAAGACTTTCAAAATTTCTTCTCATTCTTCTATTAATATGTTTTTACTCTGAATTCTGACATTCAAAGATGTTTAGAAAATTTTTCTTCCCTAGCGAATTGATGATATTTCCATTATGTGATTATGTATGAATCATTTTACCTCTTTGCCTATACATGGATATTGTCTGATACTGTTATTGACACACTGTATTTTCCTCCTTTAACTTTCTCTCTTTTTCCCCTTATAATTTGTGAATATCTGTTTTGCATAGAAATACATTTTCATCTCATTTGCATAAATACAAATAGACTAAATACAAATAGACAAATAGACTTTTATTTTCTATTTATCCTAAAATTTCTATATTAGTCTCTCTCATTGTTAGTATGCATTTTTCAAGGTTGATTATTTTGCTCCAAGGGTTTGGAAATTATGTTCTATAATTATATTCTTTAAGTATTCTGATGGAAAAATTAGTTCTTTAGGTCAGAGTCTAAAACTTACAAATAATATCATCTTCTTTCTTAAAAATACAAGAACTTCAGCACCTTTTATCTCATATCACTGTACTTTCAACACACATATGATCTAAGTACTATAATTAAATATAATGGATTTTAATATATAGCATTATAATTATTTTTGGACTGGCCAATATTTGTTTATATTACCCATATATTTACATTTGTACTTAATTTATTGTCTTTATTTTTGCTGTTTAAAACCCCTGAAAAGATAATTGCCACTTTAAAGCAAAAATAATAACAATGCACCATGGATTTATAACTTATGTAAATATGAAAGACATAGCAGCACTACAATAAAGACCAGAAGAGAAGAAATAGAAGTATACTTCTATAAGGTTTTGACACTGTAAGTGAAGTGGAATAATATCCCTTAAAGGTAAATTTTAATAAATTAAAATTGTAATCTATACTTCCAAAAGGGAATATTTAAAAAACACAAAAAGTTATACCTAACAAGCAAAGAGAGGAAGATGGAATCATAAATAATACTCATGTAATTCAAAATAATGCATACAGAGGAGAAAAACTGAACACAAGACAGATGAGATAAATAGAAAACCAATAGCAAAATTATAGATTTGAACTTAACTACATAATAATACCATTAAATATAAATGGTCTAAACACCCTAATAAAAACATAGTTGATCAGATTGGATTAAAAACAAGACCCAACTATATGCTGTTTGCAAGAAACCTATTTTAATGGAAAAACAAAAACAAAAACAAAACACAAAGAGATTACGAGTAAAAAGATGGGAAAGGATATATCATGCTAATGTGTTTTTAAATATGAGAGTACTATAGTAATGGTAGGTAAACTTGATATCTGGGTAAAATTTTCACCTGGAATGCAGAGATTCATTTCACAATAATAAATGATCAGTTCAATAAGAAAACACAATAATCATAAATAAACATTTATGAGCCTCATGAAAGAGCCTTAAAATATGTGTAACAAAGATGGATAGGACTGCAAGGACATAAATTAGCAAATTCACAACTATCATAAAAAGTTTCGGCACCCGTGTTTCAATAACTGAATGAACACTAGATAGAAAACTAGTATTTTCTAAAAATACTATCAATTTAAACAATACTATCGATTGATTCAATATAATTGATTATATGGCATTCATCTAACAAGAGCAGAATGGACATCCTTTCCAAGCACTCACAGAACATTTATCAAAAGAGAGCATAAAAGAAGTTTCAATAAATTTAAAGATGGAGTTAGTTCAAAAGGACACAAATCATTCAAATTATGTTGTATGAACAAAATGGATTTAAATTTCAAGTTAATAAAAGAAATGTCTAGAAAATATATAAATATTTAGAAAATAAGTATTCCAAAATTATGACGTATTTTAAACTGAGTGAAAACATATTAATTTTTTAAATGCAGCTGAAGCAGTACCTAGAGGAAAGTATAGATCACCAAATGCATTTATTAAAAAATGCATAAATGAGTTCTTAAATGCTAAAAATAAATAAATTCTTAAATCAATGACCACAACTTCCGCTTGAAGAATTTGAAACATAATAGTAAACTAGAGCCAAAAAAAGATAAGGGATAATAATACATATCAGAACTAAAACCAATGAAATGGAAAGCAAAACAAAAGAGAGAGAAAATGTAATCAAAAGCTGGTTCTTACGAAAAATCAAGAAAGAGATATATTTAGTCATATCAGTCATTTAAAAAGAAGAAATGGGGCACCTGGGTGTCTCAGTTGGTTAAGCTTCTGAATTTTGATTTTGGCTCAGGTCATGATCTCAGGTGGTGAGATGCAGCCCTTGCTTCTGGCTCTGTGCTGGGTGTGAAGCCTGCTTAAGATCCTCTGTCTCTCTCTCTCTCTCTCTCTCTGTCCTTCCCTTCCTCCCTCCCTCTCTTTCTGCACCTCCCTTGCTCATGCATTCTCTCTCTCAAAAAAAAATTAAAAAGAGGAGGCAAATTATTAATATCAGAAATGAGAGAAGGAATACTAACAATTTTATGTCAATAAACTCTCCAATTTACGAGAAATGGACAAATTCCTTGTAAAACATGAACCACAAATACTAAGGAAGAAATATATAATATGAATATATTCAGGCCCAGATGACATTAGTGTGAATTATACCAAACTCTTAATTAAGCAATAAAACAAACTCTGCACAATTTCTTACAAATGAGGACAAGAGAGTCTCCTCAACCTGAGAGATGGCATCTATGAAAATTCTACGGCTAATTTCATACCTGATGAAAGACTGCGTTCCACTTAACAAAAGCAACAAGGCTAGGATGTGCACTTTTACTACTTTTATTTGGTATAACACTTAAGATTTTAGCCAGCATAATTGGCCATTGAAATCCAAATTGAAAAAGAAGAAAACCTTGATTTGCAGATGTCACGATCACCTATTTAGAAAATGTCATGGAATCTACAAAAAGCTAGTAAGAAGTGAGTTTGGGAAATTTGTAGTACACAAGACCACTCTACAAAAATCAACAGTGTTTCTGCATACTAGCAATGCACAATCAGAAATTGAAATAAAAAGCACCATTTTAAAAAGCATTACATGTGAAATAATGATGAATACAACAGAAGTTTCCTGGACCTACACAATGAAAACTACAAAACATTTCTGAGGGAAGCTTAAAAAGACCCACGCAAATGGAAAGTTACACTATTTGGGGGGGGGGGGGTCAGAGGACTCAAGAGGACTTAAGATGTCAATTCTTCCCAAACGAATCTGTTTATTCAATGAAATTCTAATCAAAGTCTCTTAAAGTCTTGGGTCTCCCACCCTTGGAATGGGGGCAAAGCCAGGTGAAATTCCCCAAACAACAGAAAAGAAGGTGAAAAGAAGCAAATCTATAAAGCAACACACGGATTGAGACAGGACAGTGTTGTAAAAGGCCTCTAGGTGCATATACAGGATTTATCCTGAACAGGGAAAACTTATCAAGTGGTCTCAGGTATAAATATTGAAAAGCTTCCTAAAAGGTTAACCCCTTTGCTAGATGTCAAGATGTTCTTTTCAAGATTCAGTTCAAAGTAAATTGCCTATGAATGGGAACATGCGGAGTGCAGTCTGACAGAAAACCTTCAAGCAATTTTTCTTCTTGTCTTTTCAGTGCTGCATATACTTAAGTAGAAGCACTTATAGGACTCTGTAAAGCCGTGCTTATATCACGCCCACTTCTGCCTTCAGATGTGATTTACTCTGAATCCTGCCTCACTTGCTGTAAAATGCTCTGTCAGTAACACCTCAGTGAGATCTCTTTGAAGTAAAGCATTCTTGCACCTAGGCTGTTGCTCTGAAAGCTGGCATCTGGTCTAATTCAACTCCGTTTTGAGCTTTTGAATCACATGACTTAAATCCACATAAGTGTTGATTGTACATGATTGCCTTTATTGATTCCTGCTTGAAATAAACTTATTTCAGAGTCTCCATCCAACTTTAGCAAGAATTCTCCATTTTTTTGCTCATTCTCTTCCTCTTGGGTTTCATACTGCACCTTTGCCTCTTCTTTTCTAATTCTATGTCTACAAAGATATTGAGGAGTTGAGTCATGTGATGATTACCCTGGAAACTTAGTTTCTTCAAACTCTAACATATCAGAGTACATCTCTCATTGCCCCACCCCTCTGAGATCAGCTCCACTTCTTAACTGCCTAATAGCTGCCTCATTGTTACCCTATATCTCAGGATCTGTATTAACGACATTGACATTTTTTGGATTTCTATCAGACATCCAGCCTATCCATTTTCCCTTCATGCTTTTCTTATGTCTGCCCTCTTTTTGCCATTCATTTTCCTGCCTTCCACTCAGTATAGGTTACTTTACTACTGTAGCTGGATATTTCTAGAGCCAGCCTTCTAACTGGACTCTGGATCAATCCCAGCGACACTGAGTTAGAAACTCCTGGGTGAGCCCCAGGTACCTAATTTTATGAACAAGCCTCCAATGATTGCGAATTGGAGCCAGTAAAACCATTATTCCTATCTTGTATTTTAAAACTTTGAATAATTATTTATTTTGTGATCTCCTTATTAAGGGAGATAGATACTTAAAGACCGAAATTGGCCTTATTCTTTTATTCTTCAGTACCTTGCATATGGGAGATGTTCAATAAAGGTAACAGAAAAAGGTCAAGATAATTTAGGGTCACCTTACCTCAGCACGATTGCTCATGATGTCCCTGTCCCTTCATCTTTCATCTATTGAATTGTTCATTCAAGGTTTCCTTCAGTGCCTACTTTCTCATTGTCGTATCTCTTATTCACACTGTTCCTTAGCCATGTCCCTGTAGTGCACACCGTCTATGTCAAGCACTCCAGAACTCAACTTAAAACAATTCTTCATAAATTAGTCATTTTTTTTTGAACTAATTGGAAGGGTTATAATGTTTTCTTCTTCAGTTTTTACAAAGGTCTCTAAAATCGGCCTGAGCATTCAAACGGTACATAATAAATATCTGTTGCTTCCTTTCTCAATTCATATGGCTAGGACTTGCATTTAATTCAATATAATGATCATTTTACTGAATACCAGATATATGCAAAATATTGCTTCAGGTGTTGTGTTAGTATGAGCATGCCCTTTGAAATGTTTAGAGAGGATTCCAGTGCCAAAAGCAGATGATGTATAAATTAGCCCCCAAAGGGTTTTATCATTAAGAAAATTGTATCTACCACTGGGAGTTAATCTGTCTGTCTGCT
Organism: Panthera uncia; assembly: GCF_023721935.1. Taxonomy (NCBI): domain Eukaryota; kingdom Metazoa; phylum Chordata; class Mammalia; order Carnivora; family Felidae; genus Panthera; species Panthera uncia. The sequence goes on along the minus strand of NW_026057586.1, from coordinate 34,703,751 downwards.
GAGAATGTTGCCTTGTCCAACACTTGCAAATAAAGAACACTTGTGAGAACAAATTCTACTGTGCCAGAGTCTAGGGAGACAATATACTATTTAGGTTGATTTCCAACCTCCCAGCTCAGAAGGAATCTCCTAACCAATTTCTTATGATGGTAATCATCCATGCTTCCCAAAGAGTTGGCTATTCTTTTGAAAACAATGGGATGTACCAAACTTTTTGAATAAGGGGACTTTCTGAAACTTTTAGTAAGTATTAGTGTTAAGAAATACTGACGTGAGACTGAAGAGAAAGGAACTTAGTCATGACTTCGCTACTCACTGTGTGACACTTCGCTGAATGGCATTGGTTTTCAGTTGTCTCATTTGAAATGGGAGGGGAAAGTGTGAAGTATACGACCAGGCATAGATGATAGTTCTCTAGGCCTCCTTCTCTTCTTCAGGTTACACCTCTGTTATTCTTATGGACATGTCAGCTAGGCTGGAGAAAATACATCCTTTGGCTGTTTCCAGGAACCACTAAGAATCTCCTTTTGGGGAGATTTTGGGGGCACAGGAATGGTGATGAAAGGTCAGAGGTCTTGGTGCCCATGGTTTTACCTTCATGGAGGAATTGGTGGCAGAGTGACAATGGTAAGCTGAGGTAGATGGAGGTAAAGGTAAGGTTTTGTTTTTCTTTAAGTCTTTATTTACATTTTCTTTAAATCTTTATTGTGCAAAAGAAGCAAGACCGAACAGTGTCCATTGGATATGATTCCATTTATATAAAGTTATAAAACAGGAACATTTAAGCTGCGTGTTGGAGATGTATAAAAGCTATCAGGAACATCCAGTAAATGATGTCCTAAAACATACAGTGTCGGGGTCTCTCTTGTGTCTCTGGAAGCCACACAAGATGCAGATATTTGGTGCTGCGTGACATCCTTCTGGTCATTCAGGATCAGGATGGTACGTGTGCCTCTGGTCTCATGAGAAGGTCTGGGGAAAGGCTGTTGCTGTGCGTATGTTGGACTCCCTGCTTGGGTCTGAACAGGACAAGGACCTTGAAGCCAGTCTCAATTTCCCAGGAAAGTGGGAATCATGATATCTGGAAGTATTAGTATCTAGGGTCATTGTAAAATTGAAAGAGGACCATAAAATTGCTTTGACTTGTGCATGCTTTGAAAGTTGAGGTGTCCCTACAGTTTAACTATGGGTAGAAAAATGAATGAATAATGAGATAGATATCTAAGTAAGGTAGTGCTGGCGTTTAAGAGTTTGGAAATGTGTCATTCAGTGATATTTGAGATTTTCCTGTCATCCCACATGCTAGCTGTGTGCTCTTACTATCACTTCCTATTTATGATCTTCAGTTTCCTGTATTCTCTAATGCTAGTATTTCAAGGGGAAAATGTAATGATCAACTGAAAAGTGTGAGTATAAATTGGAAAGCACTAAGCATTTAGAAATAAAGTTCAAAATATAAATACCACAAAGATAGCAGAAACTAAATTTCATATTAATGTACAAAGTACTTATATTTCAATATCTTTCCTAAGAACAGATTTTTATAAACAAATATTACACAATTTTACCTTAACCGTATTAATGTGTGTGTGTGTGTGTGTGTGTGTGTGGGTGTGCATGACATAGATGGTGGGGTATCAAACTATAATAATGTCAGAGGAGAATCTCTCCCTAATCCCTGTAATGTGTCTATAAGACTTGTTTCAAAGTGTGTGTACATACATGCGTGTGTACTCACATATACTCACATACATATACTCACATACATCTGTCAGTCATTCTTATTTAAAACATGCTTAATGGACAATATTTATGTAGTTAATTCCAATTTTCTCTTTCAATTCAATATTATATGATGAGATTTATCTATGGTGATGTCTGTAGCTAGAGGTCATTCTTTTTCAGTGCTACACCAGTATTGCATAGTATATAGTATAGTATTGATATAGTATCGTATTGTATGAAAATACCACACTTTTCTATGGATACACTTTTAGATTTTCTGGTTTTCCTATTATGAAATCTTTTGCTAAGAATTTCATCAATATGTCTTTTGAGGAGATGTGTTTTTAAATAGTATATCCAAGAAGTAAAATTGCAAGCTTGTAGGATGAAGTCTTCTTAAACTAGCTAGATATTTCTGGTCATTGTATAGAGTGATGTTAGGAATTTATAAAACCAATAGTAGTAGATATGATATCCCAGAGTCTCTGCAGTTTAAGCTGAATACTTTGATTCAATTGCTATATATACTTAAAAATGCTTGATAGTTTCAGGCTTTTAAATGTTTTGCCAAGGTGATAGGCATGATATGATATCTCACGGTATTAATTTGGAATTCACTAGTAACTAATACGATTAATTAACTTTATATATTTACTGTGTTTCTCTTTTATATAGAGCTTTCTTTTTTCCAATTTTATTGTTTTTTGTTTATGACTACCTTATTTGTCCTAGATCATAACTTTTTTAGTTTACATAGGTTATAAATGAATTCTTCCAACACTTGAATTGTTTTCTCATTGTCTTTAAGACACATTTTGGCTAATGGAAATTCTTACTTATAACTGAATATATTAATATTTTCCCTTTTGGTTAATATTTTTGTGTCTTGCATGAGAAATCATTTCCTGTTCTATGATATGAAAGGCATTCTCTTATATTCTGATTCATTTCTAGTTTTGAATTTCATTATTAGAACTCTGTTCTACAGAAAATGGATTTTGAGGATTGGTGCTAGGAAATTTCATTATTTTCTATAGGGATAATTTATGATTTATTGACTATTTCTTCTTTTCACACTATTTTGAATTTCCACTTTTCTCAAAGTTTTATTGAAATATTTGTCTGTCTCTATTACTGTCTAACAATCTTAATTACCATATCTTTGTCTTGATATTTAGAAAAACAAATTTTTCTTCCTTCTATTCTTCCAGTGTGATTTAGCTATTCTTTCTATCATTGCTTTTTCATGTAAATTTTAGAACTAGCATATCAAGCTCTATACAGGATACTTTGATGGGGATTACATTGTCTCTGTACATCTATACATCAATGTGGGTGAACTATTTGAAATATTAAATATTCCAATCCATGAATATTATTCATATCTCTCCATTTGTTTCACTTTTTAAAGAAAAAACATTGGATAATTATCAGTCACTTGCATGTTTTTGTCTGATTATGTATTCCTTCTCCTTGGACTAAATATATTATTTCTAAATTGATAGATTTTAGAAATCAGTTTTCCAGGTAAGAGTGATTGCAATCCTAATCTAGTTTCTCTGTTTTAGATGCAAATATAAACCCCATTTATTCCTATTTAGTTCCTTTTTGATGTCTTTTCATAATGCTAAAAAAGAAAAAAAATCTATGATGATCTTTCATGTAGTTTGTTAAACTTTATTTATAATTTATTAAATAACAAATTTATTTAACAAATGACATTTTAATTACATTTTTTCTAAGTGCTTGCTGCTGTCATGTAGAAGGGCAACCAACTACAGAGTATTAATTTTCATTCTAGCAATGCTTATAAACTTTCTTATGAACTCAATAATTTATTGAAGATTTTTTGTTTTAGTTTTCTAGGTATTCAGTTATATTTTGTTCAAACAATTTTAGGTTTGTTTGCTCCTTTGAAAACTTCATATATGTTTTTCTTGCATATTTGTGCTAATTAGTCCTTCTAGGATAATATCAGATAGAGGTAGTTAGAGCAGACAAATTTATTTTTTTTCTTGATTTTAAAGGAAATGGTTTAATCAAATCTTCACTTAGTACAAAGTGTGTGTGTGTGTGTGTGTGTGTGTGTGTGTGTGTATTGTCTCAGGTCTTTGAATGGCAACTTGTCTGCGGGCCCCTATGTGACATAATTTTTACTGTAGTCAGGCCATACGATAATACTTTTCTCCATCTCTATCATGTTCACCTTACTCTTAACTTTACATTTACACATTTAACTAAAAGTTCTGCATTTTTCCTCAGTTTATACTTCCTCAAATTACTATACACTTTATATGAAGTGGGAATGATCCAGTGGAAAGTAGAAATACTAAGATGTAAGTGTACAAAGCCATGTAGAAGTGAATGCCATGTCAGTGTGACACGGCATAAAATTGTGCTATCTCACAGGCTGCTGTCAGATAACCACAGCTGAGGTTTTGCCGAATGATGAGCATAATTTGCCCTCGAATGAAAAGTCAGAGTCTCAAATAAAATAAAACTAGTGACAAGTCAATCATTAATTAAAGTTCCAGAAGCTTGATTTTAACAAGCAGCTAAATGCTTGTTAAACTCACTAGGGTTCAGTCTACACAGGCCAAGTGATGTGGGAAGGTGACACAGCATAATTCAGTCAGTAAATTAACATATCCTACAATGGATTACATAGATTCCAGGAATGGTCATTAAGACCTGGAAAATACCTCAGAAGTCCTGCGGTCCAACCTTTCATCTAATGGAAGAAGCTATCTTTTGTAGTCATCACTCCCGTAATGATCTTTTTCTCTATTCTCTTCTAACCTGGTGGATGTAACCAAAGTTACAGCTTTGGTTCCAGCTTCTGGAAACTTAATTTTCAGTTGCAAGGGAAACAGACCAAGTGTAGTCCTTATACTTCAAGAAATTAACTTCCGAGTCTGTATAAGAAGTGTACACAGAACAGTAAGCTCCGGTGAGAATAAAGAAACGGAAAAGAAAGCATAAAAAAGTAAAAGTGAGAATACAAGAGTTTGGATTGGTGGCTGGAGCCAAGAGGACAGCTATAGAGTGTGCATGGGGCAGGGGAGTTTATTATTCCCAAATCAATGCCCAGTTTACTCATCCTGAATGATTGCTCTGGTGTGCATCAGGAAAGAGCATTACACAGAGCTGGGGGAATCATATATCCACGTAAGGTGACATGTGGATTGAACTCAAGCTAAAGACACCAGGTTATGAGAGATAGCCCCTATAAGAGAATACATAAAGAAGATGATTTCACGGACTTCTGAGCTCCAGTTTTTTCATCATTCACTTTCTCATAGGTATGTGTCAACAGTGGATAACCTGCGGGATGGTTTTCTTTATAGACTCCAGTTTTCATCAGCATGAAAAATGTTAACTTTTTGACTTTTGGGGCTCTTTCTGTGGTGTACTCTATGGTAAATCAATATCCAATATGTTAAAGTCACATTTTCATCCTAGAGAATTCTGTAAATATGGTAATAATTTATGGGTCAAATTAAAACGTGAGAAACCGCCAGATTGTTTCCAGAGTAGCTATATCATTTTGTTAGGGGTATGAAGGGATGGGGGGTGACTACAAAAATTCAGCAAGAGGGACTTCTGGAGGATGTTTGAACTATTCTGTACCCTGTTTGTGGTGGTGGTTATAAGAATCTATGCATATGTTAAAACTCATAGAACAGCATACAAAGAAGTCAGTACCGTTTACTATATGTAAACTTATACAAATAAATAAAAAACATACTGAGTTTTAGATTAAATAGCCGGCCAACATGCTTCGGGAAGAATCATACTCAAGATTCTCCAATATGTTAAGAGTTTTCATTTAAAATTGAGGAAAGCAAAACAAATCACTGTCTGGGAAGCCATTGACTTCATTTTGTTGTTCCTCATCTCTTGTACTTATCTAGTTTGAAGATTACATTTTGAATTCTTTTGTACCCTTTTTAATTCTAATTCTGCATCTAAACTGTTTGCTTGTTTGTTTGTTTAATTGTCATTTCTATCACTTCTGAGAGGTACAGAATTGTTCTACAATTGTCGACCTTGTTCATTTGGTCATTCAAAGACAGGTATGGCAGTTTTTTCATGAAATAGTTTCCACATATGGGCCACATCAAGATCTGAATGAAGGGACTAGGTAGTGGAAAGGGATCATTGTAAAAATGTATTTTCAATATAACTTGCTTGTGTTAAGGTCCACAGAAGACAATGCACATATACATTTAGGCCCTTTTTATGGCAAGGATCCTTGTTGCCACATTGTCAGTGTACTATAAAAACAGCAAGCCACATCTACTCTGTTCCTTTAGTAATGATTCTAATGCAGTGTGATAAAAACACATGCTGTGTCATATGTTATATGTGATGTATTCCTAATTGGACATTTGTAAGATGTTTAATAATGACTGAAGCTCCACTGTGTCTAATATATTATGGAATAAATGTGTCAAAAACCAGCGGTATGCTCTAAAACTTTGTTTTAAAAGAGACAGATCATACAGCTCAGATGCTGTTGTTTGTGCCTGATTTGGGCAGCAACAGCATTCACGCAGCAGATGATACAAAATCATGCAATTCGGACATCTTCTCCCTTTAGAAAAAGAGGCTGAATAAAAAAATGTTAATCTGATTCTCTGCCATTTTTGTAGCTCACTCTGCTTAAACTGACTTCAAATGGAGTTACACTGATCGAATAGGTTGGTGCCACCATTTGCTGGTCAGAGAGCAGGAAGCAGATTTTCTTAAAAAATCTAACCTGTGACTAAAAATTGTTGCCACATAAATAATGTCAAGGAAGAACCTGCCCTGTTGATGTAGCCATGCACATGAACTCTTGGGCAGGATGGGCAGACCACCCCATAAGGAAGCCATGGGGGAAGCTCATTAAACCAAGGGATGATATGTGTACTGTCAGTGGCTTCATTAAATTCTTCTTAAGATGTAGAAACATAATGGATATTTTAGGAATAAATCTTTAATAAAAGATGAAATTAAATAGATTTGTATGATGATACTTATCTTCTGTCTGATTTCTAGACAAATGCATTTTTATCTTTTGATTTGAAACAACTCTCAAAATGTCATTTCTTCATTCATTCACCAAATATATATGCAGTGGACCCTCTCTGGCTTCAGCATGGTACGAGGCCCTGGAAAGACTCCAGTGAACTAGTTGTCCTTTTAACCAAAATACTTCATTCCTGGGAAAACTCTTAGTTCTTAGAATTTGGCCATCAAGACTGAGGCATTTCTTTCATATGAATATATGAATCTATTTGTGCTTTCATACATTCAAATATTGTTTTCAACTCATGGTTACTGATTTTTTTTTATCAAGCCCTTCTAGGACTTCCTATAGATTGTATTCTAGTCTCTACATTAATTCCTTGATACTGACCCTTAAGTTTAAGTGACTACTTGTGCTCTTTGTCCTTTTTGTTTGTTTGAGAGGGAGAAGATAATTACATTCTTCCTTGCTGCTGCTAACCCATTTATGTTATGAAAGTTTCTATTTGCACATCTTTTTCCTGAAATTCCTGGGTTCAAATCTTGCACATGGTCAAGACCAAATCTTTACTAAAACTTGACTAACTTTAAGTTAAATCAAACAACTGTACTGGTAAATCAATGGAGCTCAGTTGCTGCAGTGATAATCAACCTAGGAGTTTAGTTAGGTTTCCAATTGAAATTATACTTCTCATCTTCCTTCTGCCCTCTCAACTATAAGTAGATTATTATCACTACATATGAGGGAAAGTTCTGGGAATAAATGCTGTCGTTATCACTTATTTAACTTTATCTTTGTCCTAACACACACAGATACAATACTGGTTTTTAGATGTTTTCATTTAAAAATATAGTCAAGGGGTGCCTGGGCAGCTCAGTCAGTTAAGCATCCGACTTCAGCTCAGGTCATGATCTCACAGTCCATGAGTCTGAGACCTGTGTCAGGCTCTGTGTTAACAGCTCAGAGTCTGGAGCCTGCTTCTGATTCTGTGTCTATCTCTCTCTCTCTCTCTGTCCCTCCCTCACTCAAAAAAAAAAAAAAAATAAATAAACAAACATTAAAATATTAAAATAAAAAAATAAAAATACAGTAAAAAATGTTTCAGACATAATAGAATATATATTACCTAATGAAATAAACATATCTCTCAATGTTTTACTCGTTAAAGTTTTTCATAAGACATTGTGTTTAAAATCTTATATTATTTTGAGTAATTTTCCGTATTTTATTCTAAGAATAAATATGGTTACGCTTTCTTATTTTCCTTACAGTTCAGCATTTTGGCTAGAAAGTTTTGGGGTGGATTTCCTTTATTTCAAGATGAAATATATCATTACTCTTAATTGTTCACATCTTTATGTCTTAGTGCTAAACATGCCTTTTAATTTTAAAGGGACAACTGTTCTCCAGAGGTTACCCATCAAATACTCCTCTCTGTATGCTATTTCAGACTCACAGGATAAGAAAGCAAAACAATGAGTGTTTAGGGTTTAATTTTTAATAAAAAAGTTCCCAAAACTCAATTAAATTCTTACTGAGTGAAAATAGCAAATTTCATTTGAGTGAAAATGAAATATATTAACCCCCTAGAAGCAGCCGCAAATGTCTAATACATTGGATAACAAGGATTAGAACACTGGTTTGGGATTGTATGCCTTCATTTGGTTATTAGACATTAAGAATGGGATTTTAGGAAGCTCTCTGAGATGCATTAGTCCCAGTAAAGTACTTACCAGATAATTCATTATGTCTTTTTTTTAAGGGGGGGAGGGGTTGTAATTTAGAAGAACGCAATTAAAACTGAACTTGATAATTAATTCTGAACTTGTGAGAACTAGTTCCAGAGATTATGACTATAATGCTGTGTAGTCATTGATATAAATATTCATGAGGTTTCATTGTTTTATGGTTTTCTCAAGCACACAGCTTATCTGAAGAAGTAAAATTAAAGTACCATTATTTAACATTACAATGCAAATAAGAATCAATGAAGAAAGAATAGTTAATTCACTAGGGAATGTGAATGCATGTAGGCACACATAGAGGCTGTATCATATATGTACAAACAAAATGTCCTTTGAACATATGAATTAAAAGACTGGGAAGAAAGAAGAGAAAAAGTGATATGGGTAAACAATTTTGGATCTTAATCTGGTCAACCCTGGGTGAGTGAAATTCATTGAAATCGACTTAACCTACCACCAAAAATCAATCAACATATAAAACTAATCGTGTGCAGCAGAAGAGAGAATGAGAAAATGGTCTTTCTTATTCTATTTCCATCTTTTACTGAGCCATAATGCCATCATATCTGACCTTGAAGCAGATTCATCTATAACATGAAATTTTCAAGTAATCTGATAGAATAAACAGGGTATGATGAATGGATGAATGGATGGAAACTACAAAGGGAAAAGTAGCCAGAAAGCAGCCAGCTAAGAACATTGAAATAGGATGGGTGGTGGGAGAAAGGAGTGCAATTCAGAGCATAGTCATCAATGTGATTTACTTTAATTTTAAAAACTCAGTCTTAATGGGATCCTTATAATCACTATTTGTTTATATCCTCAAACTTGATGAAGAAGGAATCAGCACAAACAGTATATTCATTGAAAACTTTATACAAATTTGAGGAAGATTTAAGCCTTCTGTACTAGTATGCTCTCAGTTCATTTATTGTTAAGCACCACAAAGTCAAATTCAGTATTATGTGATTAAGCTGCATCTGTCTCTGTGCAAGCACTCACCATATTTCTTTAAGTTCAGCAGGTGTTTTGCAAAGAATCTAAAGGATTTTGCACAAAATTAGTGCCTATAATAAAGCAATGCTGATGAAGAGACAGCTTTTTATATCACTGATATATTATAGTTTCTCTCTAATAAATGTCATTGCTAGATATTTCAAAACCTGAAACAGATTTGCTGACTGCACTGTTTTGAAGCATATTTGCTGTGCCTTATTTCTAAGATGTTCTTTTATAGACATACAGTTTAGAAATTTTATTTGACACTGTTGACTACTAAATTAGCAGCTTTTCAACTTTGCAAGAGGACTGTCACACAATTGAGATAAAAGGTAGAACGCACCACTTTTGCATTAATCTTTTTTGGCACTGTCCTGAGGCAATTTGAGATGTATTAATTGAGGCCCTAATTTGAGAAACAAATAAAAAAAAGGTTATTTGCTGTGTTATTTTTTTTCAGGTTTTCTCTTTGCTGCCCCGTTTTTCTCTTTCTCTTTTATATACACACACGAAACTGGTGAAGAGTCAAACTATAAATACATACGTAATTTCACTTTAATCACCTGGATTTGATGGTTTAAGCTAAAGGCATTCTTCAACTGGAAGGTTTACTTGGAGAGCCCATTTGGCCTCCGACTGTTCGTGTGCTGCTATGTTCTCTGAGTTGACACATTGGTGGTAATCTGGTGATCTATTTGGGAAACTATTCTTTTGGTTAGAGCTCTGGGTTAGTGAATTTCACACACAAAAAGGTCAATTTAGCTAATAATCTGAATTTGCTCTTTTCAGTGGGCACCAAAAAAGTGTCATGTCTCGACTCCAACCACAGATCACAGCGCTGACCCAGGTATCCTTACAATAAAGACAATAATCCTATCAACAGACAAAAATTGACTTCAGGCCAAGTTATTAGTGGAGCCCTACTCTGTGCCATCTCCACTAGCATGGAGACAGACTAGCCCTGTGCTCCTAACTATAGCCCAAATCTTGCACCCAGAACGTGGGAAATAGTAAAAATACCCCAAGTGTTATTCGGTCACCTTTAAAATTTAATTCTGTGAGAAAGTCTGATAGTAGCGAAGAGAAAGAAAGCAAAATATTAGCCACAATGCCTATTCTGATGAGCTTTGTCCAAAAATCTACATCAATTCAAAACAGTTTCTATATGCTGTGAGCTTACTCTTATTTAAAGTGGCCTGGAGAGGGCTATTATAAGTAAAAATGATTTCTGTTATCAAAGAATATGTAGTCTACATCAGTGTCACCAATGAAGAAATAAGACACACATGTATGGGTGGTAAATGCTAACTGACAAATAATAAGTACGGGCAACATTCAATTTCAGGGAGAGGAAAAAGTCAAATATTCATGAGTGCAGAGTCTGTATACACGGAAAGGCGAAAAGGGATAGGAGGTACTTTTTGAGCAGAAACAATGTTAATATCATTCTCAAAAAACTGCTTTTATATTATGTATATATTTTATAGTCATGTTCAGTGAGAAAAAGAGAATAGAATTTTCTAATTCTCTCTGACCCAGAATTGGAACTCTAGAAAATATTTTTATTGGTTATAAGTCAAATCACAATGTACAAAAATGCATTGAGTGTGACTAAAATGGGATAATTTATACTAGTAAATATTTATATTAAATGCAATAAAGGTCTCAAATCAATGTTTTAGGCATCAACTTAAACAAACAAAAGAACAAATTAAACGAAAGTAAGCAGAGGAGGTAAATAAACAGAAGATTCAAAATTACTAAACACCAAAACAAGAAAGAAAAAGAAAATGGGGGAAAGAAAGAAATGAAACCAAGATCTGGTTTTCAAAACAAAATCAGTTAAATTGATAGTTATATAAAAATAATCAGGAAGAAAAGGCCCAGATGACCAGTATCAGCAATAAATGAGGAGTCATTAGTCTTAAATATTTAAAAGGAAACATTATCAACTTTAAGCCAATACATTTAAACTTGACTGAAATAAATTTCCTTGAAATAAACAAAATACTAAGTTTCAATCAAGAAGAAATAAAGTTTACATTCCTATATCTATTTTAAACTTTGAATTTATAATAAAACATCTAACCACAAAGAAAAATCCAAGCTCATGCAGATTTACCTAAAAATTTTATAAAACATTTAAGGAAAAAGAAACCAATTCTATACACATTCTTCCAGAAATACAAAAAAGGGAACTTCTCAACTCACTTTTATGAGGTCTGCCTTCTTCTAATGTCAAAGATATTACAAGAAAAGAAAACTCATAAATGTAACTCCAAAATCACTAACAAGACATTAGCAAATAGAATCCAGTAATATGTGAAAATAATACTATAGCATAATTAAGTGGTTTTTTAACATGGAAATACAATGTTAGACCAAAGTTAATCAATGCAATTTTCCATATCATCAATATAATAACAAGAAAACATATAGTTATCTCAGAGGCAGAAAAAAACATTTCACAAATACAACATTTATGATAAAACAATAGCAAATATTAGAAATTAGTAAAGAAGTTTTTCAAGGCATCTCCAAAAAACCTGTTGCTAGCCTCATACTTAATGTTGAAAAACTGTTTCCTTCTTCTTCATATGAGGAACAAAGCAAAATGTCTGTTCACATCATTCTAATTCAAAGTGTGGAGGTTCTAGTCAGTGAAAAAAGGCAAGAAAAAGAAATAAAAAGTATATTGATTGGACAAAATAAATAAAATGATCTTTATTTGCAGACATGATTGTCTACATAGATAATCCTCAAGTATCTACCAAAAAAAAAAAAAAAAAAAAAACCCTACTAGATCTAATAAGCAGGTTTAGCAAGGTTACAGGCAAGAAGGGATGTGTTTGTGTGTATGTGTATGCATTAATATATATATATATATATATATATATATATATGTTTTATAATATATATAATTTTTCTTCTACATACTGTCAAAAAACAATTTTTAAAAAATTTAGAAAGTACTATTGTTAATAGCCTCAAAGACATTACCTAGTTAAGGATGAATTTAGCAAAATATGTGCAGTATTTCTATAATGAAAAGTATAAAACACTGATAAGAAAAACTAAAACCTAAATAAACACAGTGATAACTGTGATTATGGTGTGGAGGTTTCCAATGGCAAATATGTCAATTCTTCCAAAATTGATCTCTATGCTTAATGCAATCCCAGTTGTAATCTCAGCAGTCTTTGTTGGAGAAATTCACAAATTTATATTAAAATTGTTATTAATAGCAAAGGAACTAGAATGGCTGAAATAGATTTGAAAGCAAGTTGCTATTATTATCCTAAAACAAAACAAACTAAAATTTTTTCTCTCCTGAACTGTCGCCTCATATTTTGGCTGATATGTCAAAAAAATGAAAAACAAAAAACAAAAGCCCACATAAACATTATTTTCAGTTGCTGAATTGCAATCCATTTGAATTCATATTCTTGTCAGGTTTCCTACATGAAAGCTAAGAAATGGAGTATAAAAGAAGTATAAATCTAAATACTGGAAGAGGACTGTTTGGAAGGATTTATATTATCTTTATTACTAAGCCCCCAAACCCCACAGAGTTTCCACTACAGCAGAATCAGTATCAGTCTCTTCTGTCCTTTCTCATACAACAGACCCTGTAACTACCTTGTCTGTTAGTTACTTCCCATGGGGCTGCCAACTTCCTTTAGGTCCCCCATCACCCTCCTGAAGAAGACACATAACTAGGGAACAGGCCCTGCATGGCCTAGGCTGCCAATTATAAAGTCAAATTTGAGAGGAGACAGCTTAATCACAAAATAAATGCTGGTTTTGCTACTTGTTATTAATCAAGAAAGGTTTGGGAAAAAATGCCAAGGGTAGTATACATCTAGAAGGAAGGGTATGGTCAGGACAAATTTACCAATGCAAGTATTTTTAGCAGAAATTCTGAGGAATATGTGAGTGCAAACAGCTGCATGAGGTCTCCCCCACATTTTTTTCTCAGTCTGTTGATTTGAAATTTGGTGGCCTCAACTAAATTAATATGCTACACATGTATTTCTTCACTGAATACAGAGAAAGAAATCTGAAGATTTGGGAAGACAGGATTTGTAATGCGTGACCACCCTTCTGATTGCTTCTCCAAGAGAGCCCAGAGTATGTTCTCTTGACTATGGTATTGGGGAAAAGCTCAGAAGGAAGCCTCAGAATCTGTGAAATGGCTGGGCTGGTGTTGGAAGAGGTCACTGAGATGATGTGACTACCGGTTGACCCAAGTGTTGGACCTGAGGACTCAGAAGTTCCTCATTCACTCTCCTGTCCTTGGAATATACGTTCTTCCCACCACACCCACAGTAGTAAGAAGCAGCTTCAAGAACACAACCTTGAGGGCACCGAGGTGGCTCAGTCGCTTGAGCATCTGACTCTTGATTTCAGCTCACGTTATGATCCTGAGTTGTATGATTGAGCCCTGCATCGGGCTTTGCACTGAGTGTAGAGCTTGTTAAGGATTCTCTTTCTTTTTCTCCCTCTCTCTTTGCCCCTCTCCCCCACTCGTGCTCTTTCTCTTTCTCTAAAACAAACAAACAAAAAAACAAAAGCAAAAACAAAACAAAAGCAAAAACAAAACATAACCTTGAGAGATCAATGTGTTGAGACCAACCAGATTGTATATGTGACTGAACACAGTTAAGCCCATTATATAATCTTTTAAGATTCTAGTGGATGGGTGCAGAGATCTACTCTTCTTCAAGCCACTCAACATAAACCTTGTGTGTAAGTTAACTTGCTTATTAAACCTACCGCCTGCCAATCTAGAGTGATCTGGCTCTTTCTCTAGTCTCTCCTCACCCTCATATATGGGGGCCAGCTTCAGATTTTACCTGGAAATACCTCAGGTTGGAGAATGGGAGTGAATGTGATAAATATAGCCATTGACTTGAGCTCAGTCACTTCAGTGAATCTGAGGAAACCCTGGATGGCTGAGATCAAGTGCCAGCACTAGGTGGACATGGTTAATAAAAAAAGTCACTGGTTGGAAGAGGTTATCAGAGTAGATTGATCTTTTCACAATGGCTAATTGATGAAGCCCCAAAGCAAAAACAAATGGACGTGTCACTTAGTGCCTAGATGGACTGAATATTTGCCTCTACCCAAAATTCATATGTTGAAACCCTACCCCTTGATGCAATGATATTAGGAGGTGAGGCCTTTGGAAGGTGATTAGGATTAGATGGGGTCATGAAGATAGAGCCCTCATGAATGGGATTAATGCCCTTATAAGAGACATAAGAGAGCTTGCTTCTGTTCTTTACTCTCTGCCACATGAGGACACAATGAAATCATATTCAATGAATTAAGAAGCAGGCTCTCACCAGACACCACATCTGCTAGAACCTTGATTTGGGACTTCCGGCCTCCAGAATTGTGAGAAATAAATGTTTGTTGTTTTAGCCATTCAGTTTATGATATTTTGTTACAGCAGCCAGAACCAAGAAAATTTGTGTCAACAAAAACTTCTATGTCTGGTGAACAGAATCCTTAATTGAGCTCACATGATTGAGAATAATGGCCCTTTATCTTATATTCAGTCCCGAGTCAGTTTACAGACCCAGAGCTTCTTGAATTAAAATAAGAACAAGTTCCTCTGAGGAAGTGTCACACTTGAATCTTCTTCTTAACTTTCCACAAGATAACCTTTAACAAATAGACATTGATTGGGAAAAGGGAAACCCCCAGACGTTTTGGGTGTTTAGAGGCGCTTGTTCTGAACCAACTAAAGTCTCCAGGGACCTGGTAAACCACTGAAATCCATCTGTCAGATGTGACTGAGTGATGAATTAGATGTTGCCCTGAATTCATTTCATACTGGATGTAGTCAAAAAAGCAATTCTACGGTTATTTCACCACTTCTTGAGACAATTCTTCTATAAAGACTAAAGCAAACCAAACTCTGCAAAATCTGTTTGGATCAAGAAATTCAAGCACTAGCAATGCTATTCAGGAATATGGATATAGATACAGATACAGATAGACGTATATACATGTAAAGCTGAGTTTTCATCGTGAAATAGGTATGTAAATTGGGGACAAAGTAGAACTTCCCGATTTCTATTTGGTTTTGCTGTTAAAGAGAATTATCATCCGTGTCATCTCACTGGAGGGGGAGCAAAGTTAGGGTTTTCAAGCATTAGATGTGTGATTGGCAGGAATGACCTTTGGGGTTCCTGCCAAACCTGAGATTTGATGACTCTAAGACTGCAAAATTATCATAAAACTTCACCTCCATTTTTTATTCATTCATTCTGCCCTCTGTTCCCCTTGTCACTGTTTTCTTTCTATTTTGTTTTCAGCAAGCCTTCTGAGAAATCTGTTTTGATTCATTTATTCTAGACATTCAAATTTAAGATTTGACCTCTCAGTCAGTGGTTACCAGCTTATAGTAGCACCAAATTATTTCATTTCTGATTTGATTTCATCTTGTATTTCCCAAGATGCACCCAAGGAACTTTGTTTTCATTGACTCACTAACTTATTTAAAAACACATGTGTTTATTGTGTGTCTAGGGCCAACAAAGCATTATAGGAATAGGAGGGACTTGGAGAAATAATACATTGCCTCCTGCCCTCAATCCAGTTTGCCTGTGTCTCATTATGTCTATGATGGGCTTCTGATTATTTCTTGAACATTATTCTGAAATTCTACTAAATACCATTCCTAAATATAATGTATCATGCTTTATAAATTCATCTAAATCTGAAGCTGTAATATTACAGCTCATCTAATACAACTCATATTTTTCATAAGAAAATAAGAGTCCAAGTACATAAAACCTTCAGAGTCAATCTCTCCGAACTCTTTTTTATTGTGTTCTGTGAAGTTTCACCTAATGCAATTAGCATGAAGGCAGAGAAGTGTTTTTTCATCCAATGGTCTAGAGTTGCTCTAGAAAATGTGAGCAACAGGAGTCAGGGTACTGATATGCAGCTTGCTGCTTATTTCTAGTTTCAGGAAGAGTCCTCTAAATGAGTGGTTCCCCAAAGTCTACCTGCTGATTAGTCTCTTGAGAATCACCAGGCAAACTTAACTAAAGCTCAGATTCCTGCATCTTTTTGCAAGAAGTTTGTTGCAATATGTGTGTGGTTGATTTTGGAATTTCTGTTTGCACGTTTTTTGCACACCATCACCATGAAAGAGACATTCAAAATGCGTTTGGGTGTTTCAAGCCTCTCTTACAATATTGTTGTTTTAACGATTTAGAATTTTTAGTTTCACACTATTCTTGAGCTACTTCAGTAATCCTTCCTTAAAACTTTTAGTACAATTGCCTTTCATATTATCAATATTCACTTAGATTTATTATGCATTGCTTAATATTCATTCTTACATTGAGAATTTTATTCTGATTTATTTTTATTTAGTCACAGTTTTTTGTAAGCATTTTCTTCATTCGTGATACCATGTGGATGGTATTGAATCTGAGTCCAAAATGCCTTTATTTTGTCCAGAATTCTGGAATCTGAATTTCTTCAAAGCTCCCCTATTGATTTTAATTTGCAGCTACATTTGGGAACCAGTTGTAAATCCTCTGACCCATAGCACAGTTACAAATCTCAGGTGCGAGTATCCTACCTAAGAATAATTGCCTACTCTCCTCTTTCTTTCTCATGTAGGCTGCTATTGGTAGTTCATTAAGGGCTGAAAATTGAAGTCCGATGAACATCTATACCTTTCTTAGGCATGTGTTGAATGTTGCTTGAACTCCAAATTATATCTGACAATGTGTTAATCTTGTCACTGTAACTATATTGTGAAACTCTGTAACTATATTGTGCCCTCCCACTGTGGCTAGTACTGTGGTTTATTAAGACTGAATTCCTGGGAATTCAGAAAATTTGTGTGGAAGTGTATTAAGTAAATTTTCTCCCCTTATCACATTGCTATAAAAAAAAGAGATATCTGCTATCTCCTAGTAGTGGCCAGTTGGAGTATTCCAATTATTCTAGTCTCCTTCTTATTCTATTTTCTAAAACAATATTTGTACCAATGGCTGAGCCAGGAGTCAGCAGTTTCTTCATAATGACCATATGCCTGTTCAATAGTTACCCTAAGGGAGATATTGCAAGGAAGGTCCTTCCAAGGTCAGAGTTAGGTTAAAAATGTTGCCAGCACCATCTTGGAGAGAGCAAAGGGGACTTGGATTGAGCTAGTGATTGTATGATATTCAATGATATTTGGAGTTCAACAAGCTGGATTCACTCTTTGTTTTAATAATCACTTTTCTGATTATGTTGTTTTAAATAATTATTTTTAATGTTATAATTATATAGGTAATAACTAAAGAAGATCATCCTGAAAAGATTCTAAACCTTGTGGGCATGACTATCATCCATCAAGTTTGCCATCTTCCTTCAATATAACTAGTGTTGTCAGTTCGTGTCCTTCCTACCTCTAAGACTTTGGGCAGGTTACTTAGCCTCCCCAAAGTTAAATTCCTACAGGAAAAATGCAGACACTGTGTTCTGACCTGTGTCCAAGACTTCTGAGAGATGTAAACGAGGTAACTAACATATACAAATGCTTTGAAAAGTTCACAAACATATAAATGTATTGTAATATGGGTTAATATTAATAATAACAATTACAAATACGAAATAAAGTTAAATGTACATAAAATGATTTAAACAATTATTATTAAATTA
Organism: Panthera uncia; assembly: GCF_023721935.1. Taxonomy (NCBI): domain Eukaryota; kingdom Metazoa; phylum Chordata; class Mammalia; order Carnivora; family Felidae; genus Panthera; species Panthera uncia. The sequence goes on along the minus strand of NW_026057586.1, from coordinate 34,685,592 downwards.
TTAAAAATTCATAAAATAAAATCAACCCCGATGTAAAAGTCTTGAGGATAAAGACCTTATAGCAAAAGTTTTTGGAATCTAACGTCACAGAAAATATATGACTGTTCAAAACATAGGTACTCTCAGTGATTAATTATCTTCTTAATTTCCTTTTTATAAAAAATCTTAATACATTTATATAATATCCAGCTCCTGATTTTTGGGAGAGGACTAAGACTGGACCTAAGAAAAAAGCATGAATTTAGCATATATATTTTGTATTAGCTTACTAGGGATGTGTATTCGTCTGCTCAGGCTGCCATTACAAAATACAATGGACTGGTTGGCTTAAACAACAGACATTTATTTCTCACATTTCTGTAGGTTGGGAAGTCCAAGACCGAGGTACTGGCAAAGTAGGTTTCATTCTGAGGACTCTTCTTTTGGCTTGTAGGTGGCCACCATCTTGCTGTGTGCCAACATGGCCTCTTCTTTGTGTGTGTTCAGAGAGACAAAGCAAGAGAGAGCTCTCTGATGTCTATTCTTATAAGGACACTAATACTATCAGATCAGAGCTCCATCACTATGATATCTTAACTACTAATTATTCTAATTACTTTCTCAGAGGACCCATCACCAAATACAGCCACACTGGGGAGAAAGGCTAAAATGTATATATTTTGGGGAAGACATAAATATTAAGTCCATAACAGGCTATTACAAAGTACCAGAGACTGGGTGTCTTCACAGAAATAATTATTTCTCACAATTCTTCAAGCTAGAATTCTGAGGTCAAGATATTAATAGGATTGGCTTCTTCTAAGGCCTCTCTCTCCTTGGCTTGCAGATGGCTGTCTTCTCCCAGTGTCTTCACATGGGGTCTCCCTTTTGGATGTGTCTGTGTTTACTTTTCTTTTTTTATAATGACACAATTTATATTGGTTTAGTCATAGGATTAGGGTCAGCCCTACTGACCTCATTTTCACTTAATTAGTTCTTTAAAGACCCTACCAAATACAGTTGCATTCTGATATACTGGGAGTTAGGACTTCAACATGTGAATGGGGGTGGGGTACAATTAAGCACACATCATGTACACAATACTCAAGATTTGGTAAGTACTTTTTATGTCTAGAGAAGCTTATGATTTATGCCAATCAACAAATACCCAGTTGATACATTCCCAGAAAATGACTATTATCTATTAATTTAAAAACTAGGTCTCCAAAGGACAGTCATTTGGTCAGTGAGTTCACGCTCCAGTATTTACTTTCATGTAATAAAACACATTCTTTAAAAAATATACATAGTGAGTCCATGAACCTGCTTTATAAAAGAGCATGTCTTTTGTGCCCATCTAACCCTTAGTGTGTATAGACATTCTGGAATAAAATTTTCAAAAGATTGTTCAATAATTTACACTAATCACTAATTCACATGACTGTCCCTCTTCTGTTAGTTTAAATAAGTGAAGATGTTTTAAATTCCATCTTCCAGTCCCAACAAAGCAGCTTTGCCTGCCCTGGTGTGCCTTCCTTCAGTCAGACAGAAGTCAACCTGACTGGCAGCTTTCTAGCCTCTTTTTGTATGCAGAGCTGCCTGCATGAGGCCAGTATTATTAAGGTTGAGTTTTGACATTTCAAAGAAACATTGGAAGATTTTGACCTCTTCTTCTGAAATTTGAAAGAGAAAGATACTGATGAGTCTCTATTCACCTTAGATAGTATTATTCTACTCCCCTACTAACCAGAGGAAATTTTTTGGTTATGTGCCTTTAAAGCAAGATTTACTTCCTGTTCTAATTACCTGTCAAGAATAAACAAAAATAGTCTCTTCGATTTTTACTCTCACACATAGGTTTTCTAGCCGGAGGAACGACTTCACAAGCAAGGTCTCTGCTACTCACCTCTCACCGTCATCACCCAAATTAAGACTCATTAAGATTTTCCTCACTTCCATCTTCCAAGGACAAAAATAACGCAGGCTGTTACCATTTGTCTTATTCCAATAGGGAAACCCATGGGGGGTTTTATACTGAGAATATCAGAATTTTCTTTTAAAATCACAGGGCTGAGAAATAATGAGCTCCTAGCTTAATTTTCCTTATCTTTGTGTGTAGGTGTATAATGTTTATTCTGCTAACATTTTATATCTTTTTAGGCAAAGTTCACTTACTTTCCGATGTGGGCTGGTATAGTTTTATTCTAGTATTGGGCAAATGCGTTGCTACATCTCAGAAATCTCCAAATCACCAGCCTTGTGTTTAGGTATCTGAGTGCAACTGTATGTTTGGGTAGGTAGGTACATATAGTGTGTATGTAAATTTATATATTCAAACACCCTAAGGTCATTATGAGCTAAATTTTCAAAAGCCAGCAGCTAAAATTAAGGAGTAGAAAAGGTGTTTGAAGACATTGTGTCAGCTCCTCCATAATCTATGAAATCTTATGATGATCTGATACCATAATTAACTCAATCTTATCTCATTTGAAAGGCAATAAAACTTTTCAAATTATCCTATTTGCTTCAAGTGAATTATCTTGTTAACCTGGGAGGATGAAACTCCATGCAGAGTATCCACTTTAGACATCTTTTTAAATATAAATCACAAAGACATGCAAACATGCAAATACCTACAGCCATACACACGATTTCTACATACAAAGACTATAGAAGTTCCCCCTGCCTGCTCTCAGGTAAGTTCTATTAAGTTATTTTTTCATTATTATTCCCCTACTCAACAAGCCTGAATAACTCTTCAATTCTTATAGAAGGGGTCTCGAAGTCTTTACAACAAGGAGCTAATTTTTATATCACTGAATCACTGAAATATCTCCGTGCGTATGGATAGGATTTCTGAAAGTGATGTCTATAAGTTACGAATGCACCCATTATCCATATGGAGCCCATCTCCTCAGAAATATGTGGTAAAACACAGAAACATAATTAAGAGGAAGTATAAGGCGTTCTGTAGGGATGAAACAAGATCATGCCTTGAGGTCTGTTGGTCTATTTGTCAGGGATTCCCAGCTTGCAGGATTTTTAAGCATAACATTTACAGCTCTCCACAATGTAACTCTTCCATAGGTCTCCATGCTATTTACCCCCATGGCTCCCAATACATACTCTGTCACCTCACAGCTTCCAGAGGGGTAGGACCCCCCTCCCCAATGTCACCCACACTGGGTTTTCCCGTTATCTCTTTTTGCACCTACCCAAACTCTCTCACCTTTCTTCTTTTTACCCCCCAATCCAATCCTTCTCAATCTATCAGTGGAACCTGGGCCTTTTGAGAGGTGCCTCAGAGTCTCATGTAGGATAACAGGAAGAAGTATTTGGGAGGAGGAAGTGAAGCCCTGGGCTCTGGGCCTTTTCCTCTACTTCAACAAGAGATGATCTGTTTAGGTTGGAAAACAGGAATGTAGTCTAAGTAAAATTTGAAGAACCACTGCTTTAAAACTCATTTTAAATCCAGCCCACGATGACACTTTCTTCCCCCAGGTTCTTATACCACTTTCTACAATTATGTGGCTCCTGTATTTTTATTTATATGTCTACATTTCCATAGGTTTTCTCTCCAATTAAAATGAAGGCTTTTTTTTTTTAATGTCACTTGTATTATTTGCTAATGGCACATTACAGTGGATTTTAAAGACCTGCACTTAGTGCAACAGTTTGGATAGCTATAGCATACAGCCTCCTTAGGTATCACACAGGAAATCTGTGCTTTCACATTTTCTGCTCCACCCTTGCCTTTGTTGTGAAGTCAATCGGTCTGTTAGCAAGTCAAATGGTCTTACTTTAATTACTGAACCTGTTAGATGTCCCTCTTGTCCGGAAAACTGTGTTTATGTGAGTGAAACAAATGGATAGCAAGGCAAGATCTTATTTTTAAAAAGTGGAAGAGAGGATTAGGCAATAAGCTATAAACAAGCACAAAGAAGGAAATCACACATGTTTAGTGCTATGGCGTTTGCAAAATGTTTTCATGTTATATCATGAATCAACTCCACAACTATTTCGTTGAGATATTATTATCTCCATGTAAAGTAAAGAAAATTATTTTATCAGAGAGGTGAAGACTCTTGTCCAAGACCATACACGGGTAAGTAATGATGTGGACATAATTCATAATTTTAAAATCTCCAAATCCTCACTACAAACAGGCTGAGCTATTTAGAGCAAAAATACCATAGTAGGAGTAAATCCTGAGTTGAAACAGATGATAAACTATTAAAATAAATGAAATCAATTGAGGAAAATCTTTAAAGAATTCTTAATTCTAATATTCTGCAAGTTTATTCGCAAGAGCTTTTCTGTGAAGGTGTTTACGTAATGATACCAACACACGCACACGCAGCTCTTTTTTTCACTAAGTTAGGATGTTCTTAGACATGAACTCCTCCTTCAACATCTCTCCACTTGTCCACTCCTTCTTTGCTATTGTTCTCTTATTTTGGAAGAAGGCATCATTTTTTGCTGATTCTCCTTTTACCTACATTCTTATTCCTATTATCTTGGTGCTTCTCCAGAACTTCACTTTGCTAATTATTCCTTTCTCATACTTAACACCTTTCTCTCTTATTCTCTCCATCTCTTCCTTCTCTAGATTATGCAAATCTTTATACAAAAAAAAATTCAACCTTTTTTACTTCTCAAAATACTATTTGATCTCTATTTCACTTTATAATCTAAATTCTAAAACTATTCTTCTTTCTCAGCATCTACTCCCTCAGCAAAACTACTCACTGGCTCCCTTGAAATCTAATGCTTGCTCTCCTCACTTTACAGAATTACCTAGCTAAGCATACACTTATGATCAACAACAATACATTTCTCAATATTCTTAACGTATACAATAGTCCTCATTTTTCACCATTTGCCAATTTTTCAGATTTTGAGTCAGGTTATAGCTCCAAATTGAGGGACAAATAAGTTCTAGCAGTATAAGAAAAAGTGATTTCAATATAATTATTTGAATATAAGTTCAATGAAAGTATTAACTACATAGAAAATGTTGATAGTACCTATTAAAATTAAGGATGTGCATAACCTGTTATGCACGAATTTCATTCTAAGTTTCTACTCTAGAAAAATGCAACCAGGGGTATACATAAGAATGCTCAGAGTAGCCTTGTTTTAAGAGCCCAAATATCTCCAGCAGTAAAATGGATAAATAAATTATATACACAAAAGAGAATATACAACATGGAATATACAACATGATTGCTATTACAATCAGCAATTATTTAGTGCTTGCCATTCTGTAACCAAGTCCTAGTCATTTTGTAACCAACTCGTTTTATCCATAGTTTCTCTTTCATTAACAGTTTTATTAAGATATAGTTCATATATCATATAAATCACTCATTTAAAGTATACACTTCAATGATTTTTAGTATATTCAAAGAGTTGTGTAACCATCACAATAAATTTTAGATTATTTTTATCACCCTCAAAAGACATGCTGTACCCTTTAGCAATCATGCTTCCTTCCATTTCTCCTCAACATTGCAACAGTACTAGGTAATCAATAATCTATTTCCTGTCTAGATAGATTTGCTTTTTCTGGATATTTCATATAAAGGCAATCATATAATAGGTAGTCTTTTGTGGCTGGCTTCTTTCATTTATCATAAAAGAAGATTTGTCTGTGTTGTAGCATGTATCAGTTATCCAAATAATATTCAATTGTATTGATACACCACATTTTATTTATCAGTGCATAACTTGCTGAACATCTGAGTTATTTACACCTTAAGGCTGCTATAAATAATGCTTCTGTAAATGTTTGTGTAAAAATTTTTATGTGGATGAGTTTTCATTTCTATTTCATTTCTCATATGTATCTAGGAGTATAAATGGTGGGTCAGAGTCAAATGACAATTTTATATTTATCTTTCATGGAATTGTTGGACTGTTTTCCAAAGTGACTGTACCATTTTACATTTCAACCTGCAGTATATGAGGTTCCAAATTTTCTACATCCATGATGACACTTATTATCTTTTTGAGAGAAGAAGAGAAAAGTGGAGAGAGAGAGTTGGGGTGGGGATAGAGGGAGAAATTGAGAGAGTGTGTTCTCATTGACTTGAAAACTGAGGACTCTGGGAAAAGTTACCTTCAACACAACTTCCTTCTCCTCCATCCCAACTCCAAACTATTTGTTTCTCTTGAGCCACCAATCACTGGAAATTTTTGCAACCTGGGATTAAGATCTTGGACTGTGTTGGGGTCCCAGCTGAGGGAACTGATGCAGGGCTATCCCTAGTTGGAGAACACCTGGAACTGAAATCTAAAAGCAACATATCTTGAGAAGAAATAGATCTGAGATCTGTGGACCCTGGTGGACCGGTCTCCAACAGGAATCTCTCAGTATAAGAGGACTGAGCCTTTGAAGTAGGAAAACACAAAGATGGGGGTCCTGGATGGCTTAGTTGGTTAAGCATCAGACTCTTGATTTAGGCTCAGGTCATGATCTCACAGTTGTGAGATCAAACCCCACCTCCTCCTCCACCCTGCGTGTGGAACCTGCCCTTCCCCTACTTGTACACACTCTTTCAAAAAAAAAAAAGAAAAGAAAAGAAGAAAAGAAAAGAAAGAAAAGAAAGGAAAAGAAAATAAAAGAAAAGAAAAGAAAAAGAAAAAACGAAAAAACCCACTAGGAGATCTGACAGCACAAATGTCCTCCCGGCATCTTAACAGAAGATGGACAGATTTCTGACTACACAGCACACCTAAGGTGATAACAATGCATGTACCCTTCAGAATTTTCAGGATTTGAGAGAGTTAGAGAACTAAAAGTAGCAGCTATAAACCTCAGTATACAAACCAAGTAAAAAAATCTGCATCTCATCCCAGAGGGAATGCAGGATACAGAAAGAGAAAGTTAAGGCAGAAATTCAGAATAAACACCAATGGGAATAATCTTATCATGTGAGTCAAATAAAATGCAAATTAATTTTTTTAATGTTTTTTTTTAATTTATTTTTGAGACAGAGAGAGACAGAGCATGAGTAGGGGAGGGGCAGAGAGAGAGGGAGACACAGAATCCAAAGCAGGCTCCAGGATCTGAGCTGTCAGCACAGAGCCTGATGCGGGGCTCAAACCCACAGACTGTGAGATCATGACCTGAGCTGAAGTCGGACGCTTAACCGACTGAGCCACCCAGGTGCCCCTAAAATGCAAATTAAAAAATGAGGTTCATAAAGCTTCCAAGTGAAGCACAAAAATATGTTTCCAGAACTAAAATATGATTTTTCAACTAAATAATTCATTATGTGAATTGAAAGAAAGAATAGTTGTCATTAATACCAAAATTAATGACCTACATGACTATAAGAAATGCATCAAAACTCAGAGAAAAAAGGAGTCAACTATTATGAGAGAACATATAGAGACATGAGGCATGTTCAAATAGTAGTTTTAAAGAGAGAAACAATGAGTTTAGGGAAGTATCAATAACAAAAGAAATAATAGAAGAAAAATTTCCTGACTGAAGAAACTTAAGCATTGAACAGGCTCATAAAGTTTCAGTCTAAAATAATGAGAAAAAAGAAGCAAACTAAAAATAATAAAACACTGAGATATGTCCTATGAAATTCTTCAACTATTTTAATCTTATAAGCTCATAGGCAAAATAACATGTTATTTACAAAAGAAAAATAAATCAAATTACCATTGGATTTCTCATCTGCAACACTGAGACATGGAACACAGTGCAATATCATCTACAGATGAAATTAAAAACTCAGTAGGCAGATTAAAATGCAGATTAATTAATTAATTAATTAATGTGTTAATAGAGGGAATTTGTAAACTAAAAGTTGAAACCGAGGAAATTTAGATAAAGACATAAAGAGCAATGTAGAAACTTTAAAGCAAAAATCATAATTAATTTTATCAGATATGAATAAAAGAAATAACTTATCAGGAAACCTAAAAATAAACTTCAAATTACGTAAGGCAAAAAGAGCAACAGTTGATAAAATTTTAAAGAAAACAGTACAAAATCATAACCAGACTGAGTTTAAAATATACTTCTCAGAAACAAGAACAATTAGAAAAAAATACAAATATATTAAGAATATGAAATGATTAAATAATGTATAATTTTACGTATACCACAACCAAACAAAACTATTCCTCTATCTCCATATCTAAGTAGCTACGTATTCATCTATCCATGTATCTATCTACATATACATATATGCATATACATACAAAAATATATGTGTGTTTATGTTATATAATATATATTATATATTAATACTTTAATATATATATTATACATATGTGTTTATACCTATTTGGTTTTATACATGTATATGTATTTATATTTCAAGCATGTTTATACCTATTTGGTTTTATACATGTATATGTATTTATATTTCAAGCATGTATAGAACATTTTTAAAAATAGAAATAGACTTTTCATAAATGCCTAATCACTAACATACAAACTATATTTTCTGGTCCATAATGAATTCAAATTGTGAGCCAACAAAATGAAGAGCTAAAAATTCCATTTAGAATTTTAAGCATCACTGTAAATATAAACCATAAATCAAAAAATAATACTGATAATTAGAAAATAACCTCAATGGAATGACAAAAAACAATAATACATAGTAAAACTTTGGGATTCATCTGAAGAGGTGTCAGAATAAATATTTATGGCCTGAGAGATAAAACTGGAAAATTAATGGTGGTTGCTTTCAACGACAGAATTGGAAAAAATAGGAAACTCAAAGAAAGAATAGAGTGAATAATGGAGATAAGAGTAGAAGGTAATACAGCGTAAAACAAAGATAAAATATAAAGTATCAAAAGAACAACAACAACAGATTTATAAGCAAACAAAGAAATAAGCCTTATAGAGCTTAATAAAATAGCAAAAAAACTGGCAATAGTAATTAAACAAAAATTAAGTAATTTTAGAAATGAAAAGAGAACATGAACTGTAGATCTGCTACAGATCCCCTTCTCCCCCCAAAAAGACAATGTTATAAATAATTTTGTAACAGTAAGTTGAAAACTTAGATGAAATGGTCAGTTTTCCCTAAAGAGTATAAATTACCAAAGCTGACTCTTAAAAATAGAAAACCTGAAATTGTCAGAGGCATTATAGTAGGACTTTACATTATGTTCTCAAAACCACCAGTCCCAGATAGTTTTCCTGGTACATTTTTATAATCCTCCAAAGAATACTCTCTGTTGTATACACCTTTTTCCCCAAGTGATGGAAAGATATGGATCATTGCCACCTCCATTTCTGATCTGGGATAACCTTGATAACACATCCAAACTAAATCAGAACACAAAATAAAATTTTAAAACAGTCTCAAATTTTTAAATTAAGTATTCACAAACAGTATCCAGAAACATAAAAACAATTTATGACCAGGTTGAGTTTATTTTAGAAATAATACAATGGTTGAACATTAGAAATTGTATTCAAATAACCCATAGCATTAACAAATTAAAAGTGAAAATACTATGCTCATATTAATTCATCTTAATAGATGGAAAAAAAGCATCAATAAAATTCAACACTCACTCAGCAAAACCTCTAAGCAAACTAGGACCATAAGGAGACTTCTTTTGCTAGACAAAGGTCACTGTAAGAAACCACAGCAACTATCACCTATTAATAGCGAAATATCAAAGAAATTATCTTAAAAATTTGGAACATTGAAAATATATTGTTTAATACTGTTTTTTTCCTACTTTTTTTGAAGTTTCTACAAAATGTAATTAAATAAGAAATAGAACAATTCATAAGGAAAAAACAAATTATCATAGAGCATATATAAAGAAGGCAGTATCAATCTTTGGTTTTCTAGTTTTCTACTATGCTGTGCTATTTTTAAGTATTAACTAACAGGAAATTTTGGTTTAATATTGTTAAGTATTTCATGAAATTCAGAGTATGAATTCTTTACATATTGAAATATACTCAATTATTTTTGGAAGATTGAAATTTGGAATCAAACAAAGAAATACTTAAAGGCTTCTGACTAAAACTCATCTTATAAAGCAATTTAAAGCTTTAAAAATATTTCATATATCATTACTGCACATGGTCGTTCATCTTCATGGCCCCTCAGATCCGACTACCCTCTGCCTTGAATCTTGTAGAGAAACCTTATAGAGGCCCCTGCTCTCTGGGTACCTCTGTTCCTCTCTAGGACACGTGCAATATATGTACTTGTGTCCCTCTGTTCTTGGGTTCTATAGACTTCTTTCTCATTTCTGCCTTTCTCGGCCACTGACCCTACAGTCTTTTCCTTGCTTCTTGCTGAGACTACTTGTTTTTGCCTTTAAAGCACAAAAAGCTTAGGTATTGGGATACACAGTCTAGAAAGGCTTATAATTTTCCATTCACGTATATTTCCTTCCTGAAAGAAAATGGCAGACCTGACAGATGGATTGAATCACTTGAATGGCACGGGGGCAGGGGCTAAATAAGGGTGGGTATAGATTAATAGATCAAAATACAGTCAAGGAATAGCAGACCTTGTTGGAGTCCATCATACCCCATGGTCTCCGCAATTTCAAAGTATGCTGGCCAACTTCCAATTGCTTATCTGATAGTTGTATCTCTTCCTGAGGGCTTCTCCAGAACCTAGGAAGGTCATAATTACTCTGCCTGAAGTCCAGAAATGATGGCAAATTAACCCCATCCCAACTAGGAGCCTTCAATGACTCTTAAGAAGTAGTATCAAATTTCCCTCGACACAAAAACATCAACATTTCCCCAAAGGATTTAAATGAAACTGAGAGTCTCATGACATAATATTCAAGATGTCCAGGACAAATCCCAAACTACTTGGCATATGTAGTACTATGAAAATCTTAACTCCTCTGGGAAAAGATGTCGAACAGACGCCCATGTGAGAGTGATATCAGCAATATAGCAGAATAGGAAGTTCCATCCCTAATACCTCCCCACCCCACACAGAAATATTGATTTGACAATTATCTGTGGACAGACATACTTCCCAAGAGCTCGAATCCAGGTGAAAAATTACAGCATCTGGATGAAGCAATGGAACAAGAGAGGACACACTGAAGAGGGTGAAAGCACAATTTCAATTTATCCAAATTACCCCTCCCCCAACACCATGAAGCAGGGTGCTCAGAGAGATGTCCTTGGGCCAGAAATTCTCCTGTGGGGGGAAGGGAGTTAAACTGAATCTAAATAAACTGAGTGTCCACGTTCAAGCAGCAGCCCTAGTAAATTTTGTTTCAGCCATTCTAGTAAATACGTGGCAGTATCTCCTCACGGGTTTAATGTGTATTTCTCTAATGACTAATAATATTGAACACCTTTTTAAGTGTTTATTTTACATTTATATACATTTTTGGTGAATCGTCTTCTTATGTCTTTAGCCCATTTATTAATTGTGTTATTTGTTTTCTTATTTTATGAGTTGGAGAGTTATTTATATACTCTGGATATGTGATTATCCAATATTTTCTCAGAGTTGGTAGCAAGCCTTTTTTTTTTTTTTTTCAACGTTTTTTATTTATTTTTGGGACAGAGAGAGACAGAGCATGAACGGGGGAGGGGCAGAGAGAGAGGGAGACACAGAAGCAAGCCTTTTTTTTAAAACATCTTTATTGAGGTATCTTTTACATACCATAAAACTCACCAATTTTAAGTTTGCAATTTAATAATTTTTAACAAATTTCCAGAGTTGTGCAACCATGGGTTGCTCGTCCTTTTTTAATCTTATGCATGGATATTGGCACTCAGTATTGGTCCTGTTTCCTATAACTAAGCTTGCATTTTGGACTGTAATTTCAGTACCCAGGCTTCTGTTTTAACTGCTCAATGGCATAATTCTTCCATACTTGGTGTGATGGTTATAGTTGCTAGCACTGATGTGATTGAATATATAGCATCTGCTATCTCCTTGAGCCTTGCTTGAATGACCGGACGCTTTCCACCCACTATCAGGATATGAGCTCCTTATCCTTGTGATTTGCTTCTCCAGTTTCCTGTAGCTCAGAGCTTGCCTGTCCCCCTCACTGTTCCTCTGTCTTTCTGGTCTAGGGAATTCCATTGTTCCCTCAGTCTGGCAGGTCACAAAAGTCCTAATTTTGACCTTCCTTTTGTGTCTTCCACAGCTCTGAGAAGACTAGATGTAAGGCAGCCGTGAGAATAACACTTGTTGTTGGGTAATTACTATTTTTAAACTCTTGGCATTCCTTTTATCTTTTCTCTTATGTGCTTAAAAGACTTCAAAAAGACGTGCAAAATTCAGAGAGCCCATCCTCTTCATTAGGCAGTCCTGTGTTTTTGAGTCATTCCCAGGGTGTATGAATCCTAAAAACTAGAAGTATGAATGCCAAAAAGTGCATGATGGAAAGATGTTTTATGAAAGCTAGGGCGAGGGCTTCGCAGCTCAAAATGATGTCTTCAAATCCTGCTGAAAAAAAAAAAAAAAAAAACCAAAAACCAAAAACCAAAAACAACACTACTCCAACCCTGAAGCAACAATTTTCTCTCCAACATAAAGAGTTCTGTGATTAGAACTGTCCTGATTTGCTGCAAATACCTTTTGCAAAGGCTTTTGGTGTGCCTCATATTTAAGCATTATTCATGTTCGCAGAGAAATTAAATTCCTCAAATCCTATTTAAGGCTGGGATGGGGGGAAGGAGAGCAGGGGGATTTACCCACTGATGCTAAAGTAGAAAACAGAGAGCGTGACTTGCAGCTGTTCAGCTCTGTCTTAAACAAGAAAACAAACCTCCTAACCAGCCACCACCAAACACCTTTCACTTGGTTCCCATGGCAACACCTCTATCCTCTGGTGCCCACGAAGTCTCTAATGCCTCCGACTAGTTGGATTCATTGGCACCTGCTCCCCTTGCCAGCTCTTGTCAAAACTTATTAGAATGAGAATCTTTTCCGATAGCACTAGTGGGAGAAGAAAGCAAACACATTTAGTTCACCGGAGATCTCTTTCAACTCCCAGTCAAACTAGCATCTTCCTAAGGCTTCCTAAGGAGGACAGTACTTGCCTGGGCTCATTGTGTCCTGCCTGCAGACATGCACACACTGACCTGCATGGTGAAGCAGTGACCCAGCAGGGTGTGCCCTTCTGAAAGGATGTCCTTGTTCAGGGCCTTTGTTCTAGTCTATGATACCCACATTTCTGATGCTTTGCAAGGGAAGGAAAGAGTTAGTCCAAGGAGCAGGTATTCTGATCCTTCAGGTACCATCAACCAATGGAAGCAGTCACTGGTGATGTAATGCTCTTAACTCCTCCAGCTTGAGGATTTATGGGTGGGGATTTGTGGGGGTTTGGATTTTCTCTGGCCTATATTGAACTAGATTTTTCTCTCCAGCTATTTATGTCCTGTCACTTAAGTTCAGGTTTTCTTGAGAATGCAAGGATGCTGCTTTTAAGACAGGATTCAGAGCAAAGCCAAGCAAGCCGGATAAAACAGCAAGTGTGACAGCAAACTTTTTGCCTATAATCCGGTGTTGTGGTTTTATGTAGCTTCCTGAGAGAGAGTTTCAAGTGATCCAATCCCTCCCTCAACTTAAGCTAACCTCGAAGTTGAAGCAGCATAGATTCCTTGACACTTCTTCATCCCCTCATCTCTTCAATCCAGTCCACGATTCTCTATTAAAATTCTCCAGTGCTGATGTGGAGCCACGTGATCCTAGAGTTCTAGGGTGACCGACATTCCAGTTTGCCCCGAAGTGATGGGTTTCTCAGAAACAGCACTTCCAATGCTAAAATCAGGAAAGTTCCAGACAAACCAGTTTAATTAGTTCCCCAGAGCAAAGCATATAATAAATATTTGGAGGAGGGTTGGGGGGAGGGGGGATGAAGACATTAGAATAAACTTTGTTGAAGAGAAAAATTCAGGGTCAAACAGATACATGCAGTATCACTTGAGTCTAATACTTTAGTTCCTCCTAAAACCCATGATTTTAAATATATGCTCAATATTGTTTCAGTGGAGATGGAAACAAATCCATCTTCTATTCATTAAAAAATGTATATATACCTCTTTTCAATGTATATATACCTCAAAGGTTTGTAGCTCTTATACTTACTACTCTCATATCTTTTTATATGTGTTCCCTAAAGTAAATTCTCATTTTCAAAATAAAATTAATATATGTTAGGGTATTTACCAAACATTTTATTGGGAGAATAGTGGAAAGCGTTTACATTGCATTTCACTGAAAAATAAAATTACATGTTATTTTGCCCAAGTTTCTTTTCTTGCTCACGAAGCAAGTAGGTCTGTGTATTCCACTTTCCATAGATTTTTCAGGACCAGTACCTTCCCAAGATTGCCACCTCATTTCTCCCTTATTTGTGTGAAATAATAAGCTTTTTCATTACTTCTTTTTCCACACTTAGGTAACCTTACCCACTAAGTATATTTAAGAATGTGGAAAATATTATTTCCAAGATATAGATTTTGTTTGTGATCAGTAAACATAGGATCTGACAATAGCTAGGACTCAACCTTTTTAGAAAAAAGTCAGGATTACAAGAATTTTTTTTTTTTTAATTAAGGAAAAGGTAACTATTTTGCTTGGCTGAGTACTAGTTTGTACACACACAAATACAAACACACAGAGCTCTGGGTAATAAAACCTGAGTTAACTAGCAAAATAGTTCAGATTTGTCCCAGTCGTTATCATTTTTTCATTATCTTATTATTTTAAAAATATTTTTATTAAGGTATAATTGACATACAACATTATATAACTTGCTACACAATTTGATACTTGAAAAAATTTTTTAAGTTTACTTATTTATTCTGAGAGAAAGCATGAGTCTGGGAGGAGCAGAAAGAGAGGAAGAGAGAGAATCCCACGCAGTCTCCACACTAAGCATAGAGCCAATGCAGGGCTAAAACTCACAAACTGTGAGGTCATGACGAGAACTGAAATCAAGAGTCAGAGTCTTAACTGATCGAGCCACCCAGACATCCCTCAATATTTTTATATATTGCAAAATGATCACCACAGTAAGTCTAGTAAACATCTGTCACCATATATAGTTACTGATTTTTTTCTTGTGACAAGAACTTTTAAAATTTATTCTTTTAGAAACTTTCAAATATGCAATAATACAATGTTATTAGCTATAGCTGCTATGCTGTACATTACATCCCCATGACTTACTTTATAACTGGAAGTTTGAACCTTTGACCTCCTTCACCCATTTTGTTCAACCTTCACCCTCTTCCTCTGACAACCACCAATCCATCCTCTGTATCTTTGAGTTTGGTTTGTTTATCTGTTTTTTTAAGATTCTACATATAAGTGAGATCATACAGTATTTGTCTTTCTCTGTCTGACTTAGTTCACTTAGCATAATACCCTGAAAGACGATCTATGTTGTTGCAAATGACAAGATTTCATTTTTTTTTTTGTGGCTTAATAATATTTCACATATATACCATAGTTTCTCTATCCATGATCTACCCATGGACACTTAGGTTACTTTCATATCTTTGCTATTGCAAATAATTCTGCAATAAACATAGGGGTGTATATATCTTTTCTAGTTAGTATTTTTATTTTCTTCAGATAAATATCCAGAAGTGGAACTGCTGGATAATGTGGTAGTTGTATCTTCTTATTTATTGAGGATCCTTCTTATTGTTTTACATAATGACTGCACTAATTTACATTCCCATCAACAGTGTATAAGGATTCCACTTTCTCCATATCCTAGCCAGTGGTTGTTATTTCTTCTCTGTTTGGTACTAGCCATTCTAACAGATTTAAGTTGACATCTCATTGTGGTTTTAAGTTGAATTTTCCTGATTATTAGTGATGTTGACCAACTTGTCATGTGTCAGTTGGCCATGTGTATTCTTTATGTCTACTTAGATCCTCTGCTCAATTTTTAATTGGATGGTTTGCTTTTCTACTGAGCTAGATGAGTTCTTTATATATTTTGGAAATTAATCCTTTATCAGATATATTATTTGCAAATATTTTCTCCCATTCAGTAGGTTTCCTTTTCATTTTGTTGTTGGTTTCCTCTACTGTGCAGAAACATAAAGTATGATGTAGTCCCACTTGTTTATTTTTGTTTTTTCTGCCTTTGTTCTTGGTGTCAAATCCAAAACTCATCACCAAGACTGATGCCAAGAAACTTATTGCCTATGCTTTCACCTAGGAGTTTTATGGTTTCAGGTCTTACATTCAAGTCTTTAATTCATTTTGAGTCAATTTTTGTGTATGGTATAAGATATTGGTCAAGTTTCATTTTTTTGCATGTGGCTATCCAGTTTTTCCAACATCATTTTTTGAAGAGACTGTCCTCTCCCCATTGTCTATTTTTGGGTTTTTTGTTGTCAGTTAATTGGCCATATATATGTGGGTTTATTTCTGAGCTTTCTATTCTGTTCCACTGATCTGTGTCCTTTTTATGTCAACATCATATTGTTTAGATTACTATAACTTTGTAACATAGTTTGAAATCAGGGAGCATGATACTTCTAGTTCTGTTCTTCCTTCTCAGGATTGCTTTGGCTATTTGGGATTGCCATTCCTTTATGACCTGCAAAGTTTCTGCTAAAACAAACAAACAAACAAACAAACAACACTGCTGATAATCTTATGTTTCCCTAGTTTAAAACAAGTTGTTTTTCTATTGCTGCTTTTAAGATTCTTTCCTTGTCTCTTTATTTGTAACTCTCCAAGCTTCTTGGGTCTGGAGATCTGTTTCGTTCTCCAGGTTAGAAAAATTTTCAGTTATTATCTCCTCAAATAAGTTTTCTGCCTCTTTGCTCTCTTTTCTCCTTCCAGGACTCATAATGTAAACGTTAATCTGCTTCATGTTGTACTGTAAGTCCCTTAAGCTATCTTCACTTTTTAAAAATTCTTTTTTTTCCTTTTCAGTGCTCTGATTGGGTGCATTCCTCTGTCCTGTCTTCTAGTTCACTGATTCTTTCTTTTGCTTTATCCAGTCTGATGTTGAAACCCTCTAGAACACTTTTCCATTTGGTTATTATTCTGCTCTGTCTTCTGTTTGGAACTTTCTCACATTTTCTATCTCTTAGTTGAAGTACTGTGTTCGTCCATTCTTCTCCCAAGTTCTATGAGCATCTCTATAACTGTTACTTTGAACTCTTTATCAGGTACATTACTTATCTCTATTTCATTAAGGCTTTTTTTCTGAGGCTTTATCTTTTTCTTTCGTTTGGAACATATTATTCTGTTTCTTCATTTGCTTGACTCTGTGTTAGTTCCTATGCACTGGACGAAACAGCCTTCTTTCCGAGTTATAAAGGGTTGGCCTTGTGTAGGAGATGAACTTTATCATTCACCCTGCCCTAGCATTTACTTGTCTCTTAAACCTTAACCTTTGTGATTGTTCCAGCTATGTTTCAATCTGTCTAGTGTTCTAGGCATGGTAGTCTGCCAAGAACTGTCTCTCTAATTGTTACAATGTTATGGGACCAAAGAACACAAGCCTCCCTGGCCACCAGAGCCAGGTGACCAGGGAATATTCCTTGGGCAGCAGCTACAAAAACCAGGGCACCAGACCTAAAAACTGGGGTACCAAATGCATATAAGAGCTCCCCTCTGGGAGATGTGGGAGCCCAGTGAGAAAGAGACATCTCCAGGTTGGCAACTACAAAATCTGGGTCACCAGATATAAAACCAAGGCAACAGACATGTGTAGAAGCTCACCCCTGGGAGGTACTGATGATTTGGAGTGTGGCAGATTTAGAGCACAAAGTTGGCCACCACCAGATGAAGCATAAAGATGGTACTCATGGAAAATAAAAAATAAAAAAAAAGTATTTACCAGCTTTAGCCAGGTGCAGATAGAGCAGAAAGATGGTTCCCATCAGCCTCCTTTCCTGGTGGGTATCATTGCAAGCCCTTGCCCCTTAGACCTATGCTTTAAAATTAGGAAATGAGTCTCTTTCACACAGAGTCTAAGCATTTTTCAAAGGGCTGCTTCTTTTGCTGGGCCCTGGGGCAGGTGAGTCTGTGTGCAAATCCTTATTAGAGATGTTCTTCAATTTACCACTACCATGTGGGGCTTGTGGGCATAAGCCCTGTTGGTCTTCAAAGCCAGATGCTTTGGGGGCATATCTGTCAGGTGTCAGTCATAAAAGTTGTGATGCCCCATGGTGAATATGAACGTTTCACTCCTTAGGGAGAAGCTTCAGGTTTTGACTTCTCTTCCTCCTGGCTGTTGATTACCCTTCTGGGTGTAGGAGTTTTGGTAAGATTGTGTCCCAGCCTTTCCTTCTTGCTTTGATGAGGTTTCCCTCTCATTTGCCTGATGTAAAGGGGTCATTCTGTCAATTTTTAGTGTTTTTTTCCCCAGAGGAAATTGTTCCATGTATAGTTTTAGGTTTTGTATGTCTATGGGAGGGAGTGAGTTCAGGATCTTCCTGTGTCACCATCTTGAATCAAAACCTCTATCCCAGTCATTACTGAACATATTGCCTAAGTGATTGAGGCAGTTGGCTGTCTGGTCCACTTCAACAACTGGTTCTCATTCATACTATATGAGATAATACTATATTATCATATTATAACCCATTCATACTATATGAGTGTAATTCATATTATATGTGATATATATCCTCAGAGGACTTAAAATTTTTTTCTGTAAGTAATGCACATTATGTAGTGGTTGAAAGGTCATACAAGTCAGTATTTGGACTTAAATGAGCAGTAGCAATTATGATGCCTAACATAAATGGTGAAAGTATTAGGGCTCTAGAGGTAAGAAGATTCATGGAAGGTATCAGACATTATCTAGGCTTTGAAAATTGAGAAGGTATTGTTTCATTATGTGAAAAATATGCACTAGAAATATATATTCTTCTATCCATATGCTACACTTTCATAAATATTTAAGAAATATTGCAAGTATATGGTAAAAAATTTATAAGATATACATACGATAATATAACTATTACAATAAACAGCAGTCTCTTGCTCCATGCAACCCCCCCCCAGATTTGCTTTTGTTGATTAAAGGTGTTTCTTCAGCTATTTAACACTATGTTTTTACAGTACAGCCTTTATATCCTGATTTTTAAAAATTCCATTCTCTTGACTTCCTACTCTGCCACAAAAAGGTTTAGCAGTTATGCTACCACCACTACACATGGGTGTGCAGGTGCAGGCACACACACACACACACGCAAATTGCATTTCTTTTGTGGCATATTTTCTTCCACAAATATACAGTTGTGGCCTTTTTTTCTTTTTTTCTTTTGTTTTAATTATTAATATCTCCCTGAGCTCTCTGTCAGAGATGTAAAACATCTTTAATTTCAGTCTCGTCAAGATTAACTTGTCATCTAAAATAAAATAGCAGTGCAAGTTTTTTGGAGATTTCCCTTCTGGAACACTGTGTTTAACTGCTACTATCTGAAATGACTGCACTCAGGACCAGCTTCACAGTTGTCTTCCTGGAATCTCTAGCACTATTACCCTATGAATGTCTTCCATATTTCTTTGTGTTGCAATGATCCCAGGTATTCCTTCCTTTGATGATTGACTCCATTTGTAGAAACATTTTCCTTTGTTTCCAAATGTATTTTAGAGTCCTCTTGTAAATTTCTACAAAAAAAACCTTCTACTGGGATTTTGATTATGATTTCTTTAAACATATAGATTAATTGGGAAGAAACTGACTTCTTGATAAAGTCAGGTCTTCTAATTTCTAAACATGGTATATCTCAACAATTATTTAGGTCTAAGTTTACCACCAATGTTTCAGTTTCCAGTATACAGATTTTTTAATATCTCATAATATCTATACATAATATTTTATAGCCCATGATTTTTGGAGCTATAATAAATGGTATAATTTAGTTAATTTTAATTTTCTATTGGTCATTGTAAGTCTGTAAAAGTGAAATGGACTTTTGTATGTTGACTTTGTATCCTGTGATCTCACTAAACTCATTGCTTAGTTCATCAGCTTTCTTTTACATCTTTGGGATTGTGTAGGTCTGTAAATAGAAATGTTTTATTTTACTCTCTCCAATCTATATGTCTATTATTCCCTCTTCTGCCTTAATACACTGGCTAGAATCCCAAGTATGATATTGAGTAAGAGTAGTAAGAGTAAACTTAGTAATGTAAAAGTGAACATTTTGTCTTCTTCCAATCATAGATGGCAAGAATTTGGTCTTTCACCTTTGTTTTTATTATTTTTTAATATAATTTATTGTCAAATTGGTTTCCATACAGCACCCAGTACTCATCCCAATAGTCTTTCACCTTTAAGTATGGTGTCAAGTGTAGATTTTGATTTATTTATTTAGATTCGATTTGTTACCTTATCTTTCAATTTGGGGAAATTATTTAAAATTGTTCCTTTGTTAATTTTTCCTTTGCATATTTTCATTTTCTCATTTTAAAACTTAAATAGCTAAATATTGAAAATCTAGTATTGATTAACTACTTATTTCTTCTTTTTATCTCTCTTTTTAACAGTTTTATTGTGATATGACTTAAAAATCATAAAAGTCACCCATTTTAAGTTCAATGCTGCTTAGTATATTTACAGAATTGCACAACCAACATCACAATTCAATTGTAGAACATTCTCATCACCCAAAAAGAACCTTCATACTCCATGGCAGTCAATACCCACCTCTGGACTCAGGCAACTATTAGATGGATACCCAAATTCTGTAGCACAAATTATCTAGGAAAATAATCTTTTATTTCATTGAATTGCCTTATCATCTTTGCCAAAAATCACTTGACCATACATGAAAGGGTTTATTCGTGTACTCTTAACTCTGTTCCATTCATCTATATGTTTATTCTTATGCCAATTATACTCATGATTATTATTGTTTATATTGTTTTAGTCAATAAAATCCTCTCATTTATCTTTTTTGCAATAATTTTTGCATTTACATACAGCTTTTATCATCAGCTTCAAGTTTGTCAATTTCCCTAAAAAACAAAATCTGCATATATTTTGATAGAGATTGCGTTGGATCTATAAATCTGCAGTTACTTATGTAATTGTTCCTTTATGGTTAATGCAATGTTTCTCTCTGGCTGCTTTCAAGGCATTATTTTTTATCTATAGTTTTCAGAAATTTTACTTGTTTGTGTTTGGTATGATTTTTAAATTAATAATACTAGTATATTATATAATGACAATGATAACTATAATAATATTAATTAATTTATAATCTTTTTAAGTCACTGAGCTTCTTAGACTGTATGTTTATGTGTTTTTCAAAATTTGGGGGAAGGTTTTAGGTTATAGTTCTTCAAATATTTTATCAGCCCCTAACTCTTTCTCCTCTCCTGAGATGTCAATTACCTGAATGTTAAACCTTTTATTAATGTTCCAGGTTCTTAGATTGCTTTTCTTTTCTTTTTTGCCAAATTCATTTTATCTCTGATGTTCAAATTGGATAATTTCTGCTTTTTACCTTCAAGTTCACTGATTCTTTCTTCTATCATTTCCATTCTTATACTGAACCAGTTAAGTGAGTATTTTATGTCAATAACTATATTTTTTTATTCTAAAATTTACTGTTGTTCTTTTTTTTTTTTATCTTCTAATTCTTGGCTAAGATATTTTTTTTCCATTTTTAAGCATATTTGTAATCATATGGAATATTGTGGTAGCTGCTTTACAATGTTTATAAATAATTCAAACATCTGTCTCATCTCTGTCTTGGCATCTGTTGATTGTCTTTTCTCATTTGAGTTGAAATTTTACTGGCTCTTGATATGGCAAATAAACTTGGCTTTTATTCTGGATATTTTTGGCATTATGTATGAAAGTGTAGGTTCTATTTTAATATTGTGCCCAACCAGGCAATCAGCCTATTTAAGTCTCGAATGCATAATTCGAGATTTGTATACAAGTCTAACATGTTTAACATGTATAACATGTTGTGTAACATGTTTATAGAATGTGGTTCAATTGTTAATTGAATTTTCAAAATCTTGTACAGTTTCTAGTGTGTCCCATTTGCATGATATCCTGATGCTAATTTGAAACCTGGGCAGCATTTCATACTATAGTTCATTTCTCAAAACTTTTGCTGTATTGATTCTGTTTTTTTTCACCATGGGAAGTTCAGTGTTTTGCTTAGAATTGTATGCACAGGTTTAAAGAATTCTTTCACTAGATTCTCCTTTCCATAATGCACTCGGATACTCTAGTAATGACAGTAGGTAAAGGTCCTCATCTAATTTATCATTTGCTTACTTAAGCAAGTATAGACAATGTGGTTTTACCTCCTCATTTAGAGAGGGGAAAGGATGCTGTCTCTGCCTCCCCTTAGTGTAGGGGGAATGATGGACAGGGCTCTAACAAGGTCTCTGAAGCACCAGGTGAGATAGGATGTAGCTATACCTCTTTCTCATCCTTTGATTAGTGACAACAGGCTTTTCCAGAAACTTTTTGTTCTCATGGGCATTTCTGGGTTCTGGACTTCTCTGTCATTCTCACTGGGATATGTAGGTTGGCAAGCTACAAGCTGTGGGTCAAATCCAACCCACTCTCTGGTTCTGCAAATAAAATTTTATTGGAATGCAGTTGTTGTATAACCATTTATTGGAATGTCTTTGCTATAAAGGCAGAACTGAGTAGTTTTAACAGAGACCACATGGCCCACAAATAGGAAAATGCATACTATCTGACCCTTGATGATAAACATTGCTGATCTCTGACACAGAAAAAGAAAGAAAAAGCAAAGAAAGAAAGAATGGAAAAGGAAAATTATATGTATATATTTTTCAATGTTTATTTATTTTTGAGAGAAAGAGAGAGAGACAGACAGACAGAGGGAGACACAGAATCTGAAGCAGGCTCCAGGCTCTGAGCTGTCACCACAGAGCCTGAAACAGGGCTTGAACTCATGAACTATAAGATTCTGACCTGAATCAAAGTAGGACGCTTAACCAACTGAGCCACCCAGGTGCCCCAGGAAAATTATACTTGATGGAATTCATCACTGTGTTGTCCTTGAATCTTGATTTCTTTAAACAGACTGCCTTTTTTTCTTCACCTTACATAGTCTTTTGATCAATGCTTTATATTTTTTCCAGGGTTATAATTTTAATTAGTGGAAGAAATAGGGTAGAATATGTTTAGTCCATTTTGTCTGGAATTGGAAACCCATGGGTTTATCTTTAACATTTTTAACAGATAACATCAGTAATGTACATTCATGCTAAGCTTCAAAGAATTTCCACAGTTTATCAAGAAAATGACTAGCTCATAGTAAAACGTAAGGAACCAGAGAAATCTGGGAAGTTAACATTAACATGGCAGTATCATCTAAATTTTCCTTTATCTCACTTAAGAACAGAGGAACAAACCAGCAAAAGAAAAATGCGTGAATGAAATTTATATGAAAGCCACACAACGAGGTTTCCTATGTAGTCCAAATTACAAGCCTGTAGAGGCAAACAACCGACAACTACAAGATCCGCACAGTACCAGAGTCTGTGATGAAATAAAAATAATTGATAGAATATCTGACCAACCTAAGAACAAAAGAACCCCAAAGGTAAAAGGCATTCACTGGAAAGATTGGCAGGCCAATTTGAGAACAGCAGCTAAAAATGAAAAGAGTTCTGTATACTCTAGTAGTAACTAAGTGCAAGGGTTCTGAGATAAGGCCAAAAAGGCTGAGAGAGTTCTGGTCCTTATTAGCTTTTTAAAATAAGCAGCCAGGGCTTTCTTCCATATAGGACATAAGACTGAGGAGAATACTGGAGTAAAATAAAAATTGGGCATGATAGGAACTGAGATAAAGAAGAGATGTAAGGGGCAGGGAAACAGAGCCAGGATATCTTAGAAAGCAAACCACCATATTTCTGTTCACAGTACACTATGACAACAGAGAATTTAACTCTTTAAAGTAGCAAAGGTATCTGAAT
This sequence comes from Panthera uncia, assembly GCF_023721935.1. NCBI lineage: Eukaryota > Metazoa > Chordata > Mammalia > Carnivora > Felidae > Panthera > Panthera uncia. The sequence continues at coordinate 34,661,710 of NW_026057586.1, read as the reverse complement.
CAAGTTTCCATTTGCAAGTTCAGGGAAATTAATTTTACAAATGATTGTGCAACAAGAAAACATTGAGGCAAAATCCCATATAAAGCTACTCTGAAGAAAGAGAAATGAAGGAGAATAGCACCTCTGCCGTGAGTAAAACAATACCAGAAACAATATATAGATAATACAGACATAAAAATTATAATGTGCTGTTGTATAATTATCTAAAATATACTGACAAAAATAAGACATGAAAAAAATAACATAAATCAGCATGAAAAAATTCAGAACTTAGTGACAGAATTCAAGAATTTAGAAGAAAATGCTAGTTTAGATATTAATACTAAACTAGAAGAAATATAGAAGTAAGTAAAAGGAACAAATTGTATTTCTAGGAAAAAAAATTAAAGAAATTAAAAATGAGATTAAAAAAATTCAAGAAAGTGAGAGATTGAAGACAGACAAAAGAGATCCAAAGTGTATAATGGGAGACCCTGAAAAGCAAACCAAAGCAAGAAAGGAAGAAAAAAAAGTATCAGAATCTATTGTTCAAGAAAAATCTCTGAAATTAAAAAAAGTTAAACATATTGAAATTAAATAACATTCACTTGATAATACAAACACAGGATTACTAGCAGCAAGATGTTTTCTAGTTACAATATCAGTCTTTAAAGAAAAATAAAAATAACTTTGAACATCCAGGCAAAAAGGGCTTACAAATCATAAAGGAAACAAAAATTAGATTCCTATTACACTTTTTAATAGCAATGTTTTGAGCCAGATAAAAAGGTAGTAACATATTTAGAATATTTAAGGGAAGAAAATGTGAGTTAAAGGTTTTATATCCAGTAAAAGTCACTTACGATTTATTATCACCATACAAAAACTCAGAGAATATTGTTATCTTGATCCTTTCCTAAGGAATTGCCTAGACCTCAAGCTTCAGACAACCTAAATGATTAAAAAGTCACTGGTATGGAAAAAAAAGAATACATAATGTTATATAAGCAGAAATACTAGTATTATTTTAAATGGGATTTATAGGCCAGTACCTAACATTTCTGGAATTCAGATTGTGGTCTTGAAATATTATCTCCCATTGAAAGAAATCAGAACTTCATGGAGAAACAGCTGAATCTGATTTGTCTAGTCTGGAATATCTTGTCATTCAGATAACAAGAAAGTTACCAAAGCCTTCTAGAATTATGCCCAAAAGACTCAAGAAAAAACATTTTTATATATACACAGGCCAAAAATGGGAAACCTTGAACTTCAACAGAGATAACAATTTCAATAGATTAAAACTAGTAAAATATATTGAAGTCTGTGTTATTAATGATGAATATTTTGTAAAATACAATTTGTCATCTTCTGAAGATAAAAGGGAATCATTATACTATTAAAACTGGATAGATGAGAGGGACAAATTAAGCATTAACTTGTATTTTTTTATATTAACTGTACAACTGGGTAGCTAAGTAGTATATGAGGAAAGTATCTGTAATTAATTCAAGGTAATATATTCTAATATATTATTATTTTATTATAATTTCACTTCCAATTAACTTGTACAGTTAGGCACTGAGTACTAACACCTGCCAAAACAAGAAAAATAAAATAAGAGGTATAATCAAGACATTATATGCCAAGCCTCTGCATTCAGTTGCCAGTAATGAGGGATATAGAAGACAGAGAAAGATACATGTAGACCCATACCAAGAAAGAGCAATCAGCCAAGTCAAAAGTTTTCTACAGGTCAAATATCTAGAAATACTCAGATAGATTATCTTAAAAAGAAAGAGATAGAGGAGGAATGTGTAAATTTTAAAATATATATATAACAGATATTTTAGAAAATGGTGACGATGTAAAAATGGTCAGGATTAAACTGTAGTGTTTAGGAATGCAAATTAGATTATAAAATCATAAGGAAACAAAAGGAAGCAATTACCATAAAAGTCAAGTTAGCGGTTATATTTTGGAAGAGTACTAGGGTCTGTGATTGATATGGGACACATGGAGGGCATCCTGGTCTGGCTTATATCATTGTTTCTTAATTTATGTGGTGGTTAAAAGGCCTTATAATTATTCATTAAACAAACAAATTAGCGATGACAAAATTACTCATGGGTTTTCCATCTAATAAACTGGTTTAAATTAACAAAAAATAAAAATAAACACACACACACACACACATACACAAAAAACAAGAAAACTTTGTGCTGGGAAGAAAAGGCAGTAGTAACAGATAACAAAACAAAACAAAGCAAAACAAGACTTTTGACATTTTAATTATAAGTTTAGTTTACAAGTTTAAATTCTAATTTAACCACTATACTTACTGTATTTAAATAATGAAACAGGGGAGCCTGGGTGGCTCAGTGGGTTAAGTGTAGGACTTCAGCTCAAGCCATGATCTCATGGTTTGTGTGTTTTGAGCCTCGCATTGGGCTATATGCTGACAGAGCCTGGAGCCTGTTTTGGATTCCTTATTTCGGTCTCTTTCTCTGCCCCTCCCCCACTCACACTCTGTCTCTTTCTCTCTCTCTCTCTTAAAAAAATAAACATTAAAATTTTTTTAAAATAAGCAAAGTTTTAAAAGAAATCACACATAGGTACTCAGGTTTGAAAAAACAGAACTCATAAATATTAAAAATAAAATAATTGAAATAAAAAAACTCGAAGGTAAGGTTTAATAGCAGATTAGACATAGATGACTACAAAATTAGTAAAATATAAAATGTTTTAGTAAAACCTTTTGTAGGAAATTTAGTAAAAGATTTTTAGTAAACTAAAATATATGGTCTGAAGGAATTATATAGCTGTAGAATAGAGACAGGACTAAAAAGATGAAAGGTTGAAAAACCAAGAGCATAGAATAAACACAGAGAAAAGAGAAAATGTAGCAATCAATTTTGGAATTTACTTGAGATAATAATTTTTAAGGTATGATTAAAGACACCAACTTGAGAAGATCTATGATATGAATGAAGATAAATAAAAAGAAATCTACATCCATGCAAATTATAGTGAAACTACACAATACAAAAGACATGAATAAAATATTAGTTTTTTTTAAAAAAATTAAAAGTTCAACTGATTTCTTAATAGTGACAAAATAAATCAGAAAACAATGTACTAATAACTTTAGACATTGATAAACTAAAAGTGCCAGTTTTAGGTTTTAGAGCAACCACTAAGAAAATAGAAGGTGAAATTTCCAAACTTTAAAAGTGGACTGAGAAGAAATAGTAGTTAATACAAAAGAAAGAGAGTGAGAGGATGTAAAGAAATAAAACACAAGAAAAATTGTAAACTAAGATGATAGATATAAACATATTAGGTCAGAATTACATTAGATAAAAATTTACATTAAGGTTAAATAAACCAATTAAAAGATAGAATATGTCAACTTAGATAAAATATTAGTAAGCCAGCAATATATTTTTGATAAGAAACACATTTAACAGGATATGTAAAGTGAAGGAATTATATATTATATACTTTATATAATATATAATGTAATAATAAATACATAAATTATATATAATATAAAATAAAAGATAACGTGTGTCATATATAAAATATTATAATATTAATATCAAAGAGGCTTTAAAAAATAACAAAAGGTGAAAGAATTATTTCATAATTATGAGATTTAATTCACCAGAAAAATGTGACAATGTTAAAAATCTATGTTCCTACATTGACTGAAAATATATAAAGAAATTTGATAGATGTACAAAGAGACAGAGATATGTCTACAAATATATGGTAGATTTTAAACTTCTCTCAATAATTGTTAGAACTTGTGGGCAAAAACTCCTCAATGATAGGGGAGACTTGAACACGTTCTCTACAAATTTGACTTAATGAACAAACATGACCCAATGGATCTCTTAACAACAGGAGAACAGACATTATTTTCAGACTTTCATGAAATCATTGCTAAAATTTACTAGACATTGGGTCATCAATCAATTTTTAACAAATTTCAAAAGCTGAGCAAGTTTATTGACTGTAATTAAAATTAAGCTGTAATATCCAAAAACTAACTCTTTTTTAAAAATATTTTTGAGAAGATTATTTATTTATTTTGAGAGAGAGAGAGATAGAGGGAGGAAGAGAGAGAGAGAGAGAGAGCGCACAGGTCGGAGAGGGGCAGAGAGAGAGAGAATACCAAGCAGGCTCCTCACTGTCAGCATGGAGCCTGATGCGGTACTCAAACTCATGAACTGGGAGATCATGACCTGAGCCAAAATCAAAAGTTGGATGCTTAACCAACTGAGCCACCCAGGTACCCCACAAAATAAAATAATAGATCTCTAAATAACCTATAGTTCAAAGAAGTTATAATGGAACACATAAATATGTTAAAATTGAAAGATAAAAATACAACTTTATACCAAACTTGTGACATACAACTCAAGTAATGCCTTTGGTGTTTTATCTAAAAAGTCATCATCACTGCCAGAATCATCTAGATTTACTCCTATGTGGTCTTTTAGGAGTTTTACAGTTTTATGTATTATATTTAGGTCTAAGATTCATTTTTCATTTTGAATTAATTTTTGTGAAAAGTCTATGTCTAGATTCTTTTTTTTTTTTTTTTTTTGGTATATGGATTCCCACTTGTTTCAGTATCATGTGTTGGAAAATATTATTCTTTCCCTTCAAATGACCTTTATTCCTTTGTCAAAGATCAGTTGACTGTATTAGCATGTATCTATTCTTGGCTCTCTAATCTGTTTCACTCATCTGTTTGTGCATTCTTTCACCAGTGTCACGCTGCCTTTATTACTACAGCTTACAGCAAATTTTGACTTTGGGTACAGTCAGTCCTCCTGTCTTTGTTCTTCTCTTTCAATATTATGGTGGTTTCTCTGGATCTTTTTGCCTTTCCATATGAACTTTAGAATCAGTTGTTAGTATCCACAAAATAACTTGCTGGGATTTGGGTTGGGAAAATACACATTTTCAAAGTCATAACACTTTGAAAGTTAAGCACTCAGACTCCAGACACTCTGGAACTAGGAAAGTCTTTGTAGAATCCTTTCTCTTCAGTCTTACCTAGACTGATGCATTCTATCAAGTTGTGGGAACAATCACATGTTGCACTGGATGTCCTAAAATTCTACCAGCAAAGTAGTATGAGAACTTTGTTCACATAAAAGCAGGTGGAGTACTTTTACAGCATCATTTGGGAAAAAAACCTGTTCTGCACAAGTCAATATTTCAGATGGCTTAAGATTACTTTTAAGAGGTCCACAGACTTCAAGGAACTCCAGAGTCCGATATCAAAAAGCAAATCTTAGCTTGTCTCCATCCCTCTTTTCACCACTCCCTCTTTCTAGCTTCTTTGTATAGAATTAATACGACTCTTTAAAGTAGAGAAATAAAAATGGAATGTATGTTGCTGAGGTAAAGGAGAACACCTAACCTTGGGTAGAAGACAAAGTAGAAAATGTCTTGCAAGGGAATACAAAGAGTTGAAGAAAAGACCGAATTGTTAGAAACAAAACAAAACAAAACAAAACATAACGTTTCATGAGGTGCTGATATGGCTGAACAGGGATCTCCGTGCCTGAGCTGAGATGAGGGAGAGGGTTGGCCAGAGAGAACACGGTGAGACTGAGGTGTGAGGTACCCAAATATGTCAGGGGAAGGTCACTTGGAGAATTTAGAAGGTATGGATTCAACATTAGCCACTCTAGCAGTTGTGGAATGATATGAAAAATGAAAAAAAAAAAAAAGCAGATCCTAACAGGTCCAGTCGTCAGATTGTTAAACGATTAGTGTTCTGGGTGGGAGGCTCTGTTACTGGAATGGTTTACAGAGTGGGGAATCCCTGCAAGTTGGAAGCTTTCCACACCAGCCATGTTGTTTTAAAACCACCAAACTCTTGTTGTTTATATTTGGAATAAATATTTTTCTTGAGAATAATTCTACAATAGTCTGTACATTATTTAAATGCAACACTTTTAGTAAAGGAGTTGTTCAATAATTTGCTGAATTGCTTTAAATATGTTATGAGGAGCATCAATTAAAATTTTCTTGGTGACTTGGGGTTATCATTATCAACATCCTTGTTGACTGGCGCTATAATGCAGCTGTCTCCTCAGGCTTTCTGGTGAAGTATGAGGAACTATTTTTCTAGCACTAAATGGTCCCCCTTTGAGCACTTTGGGAGTTGTTTTTGTTCTTTCACATCCCTTGCTGGAAGTCTTCACTTCTTTGCTTTCACTCCTATTTCTATCAATCTTGCTTAACCCTGTGCAATTGCTGTGTTTGGTTTCTGTATATTGGGATTAATCATTAAAGTTATTAATTATTTGTGAAATATAAATTCACAGAGTGTGAGTTTTTGAGACAGGGCATTTCAGCTGTGGGTCATGATCCATTAATAAGTTGGGAAATCAATTTGGTGGTCAGGATTCACTTTTGTTATTTAAATAAATAGAATAGAATAGAAAATATAATTGAAAATATTTTGTTCAACACATGTGGCAAGTGTAAGTGCTTTGTGAAATCCAGTGCTTGTATAAGGGTAGAAAATGTAAACTATGAGCTATTATTTGAATGTAATTCATAGCAAGAAATAGTTGAATAAATTTTAAGGCATGGATTTTTGACATGTATCATTTTCCCCCCGGCTTATTGCTAATAATTTCTTGATTTCTTTTCAGGTAACTGAGGGATAAGGATAAGTTGTCTCCATGTAAAATCTCTTCCTTCTCACTTTAACTTCATTAGGGGAGGGACCTTAGAGACCTCTAGTACCTGTAATGGAGTCATTTTTCAGTCATTACCGAAAAGTTTGAGAATCCATACAAACCTGATATCTTGAGATGATGGTTATGACATAGACCTTCCCATCAACAGTCTCAGAAATAAGAGCAAATAGTAAGGAGAAAGAATGGGAAGCACTAAGCCCCTCACTCATCCATGCAGCATTTTGGGTAGAAATGTGGGTGTGGACATGTTTTCATTTTGGAGAAGGCTTTACTTTGATATCGTAGGAGTGGTAAGTTAGCCTCAGAAAAAGAGTGGAGGCTTCCTGAGATAGGGCAGAAGTCACACTTTCAAATAAAGGTATGAGTGCAATCTTTGAGATTACTTTTTGCCCATTTCAGCTCACTGTGAAGGGGAATCTGATGGGGAGTTTGGCAGGGAGTCTAAACAGAAATGATTAGAGAATCTTACTGCATTTCTGTGAAACGTAAGCATGGGGGTAGAAGGCAGATAGGGCACAGGTTAAAGATAGAAACTACCAACTCAACTGAAACGCTAGATATTTAAATATCTCTCAAATAAAAATATGATGATGATGATGATGATTGACATTTTACTGGGTTTACTCCTTTCTAGAAGGTCTCAGAGGAAATATAGACACTCTTATACCTCCTGATATTTTTTCCACACCCCTTCACTTTTTCTTCTCTACATTTGCCTCCTATTGTTTCTTGCATTCAGAAAGAAAGAAAGTCCTATGTCATTAGTTATTGATTTATTAATGTATTAAGAAAATCTTTTGATGCCAGTATTATAAGAGTCACTGGGATAGGTACTTTGAAGGACAAGGCTAGATACAAGTCTGTTGCTCCAGAAGTGTATAATGTATGACAGTGAGGGCATTAGGAATATAGGAGAAGGGAGTTCAGCTTTCCATTCCCCACCCCCATGGTCCAAATATATGCAAACACAATCCACAAATATATTTCTTTTTCAGAAGACAAAACAGACCAGGAATTTTATTTTTCTTACTTTCAATTTATCTGCTAGATCTCTACCTTTATACTCTTAAAACCTAGGTAAATCTACTTAGCATAAAAAAAAATACCTAGCTTGATTGCAAAAGGCCATATTGTGACCATATTTCTTACACCAACCTCACTGTGAGTTTACTTGGAATGAATCTAGGTGTTCAATAAATTGGGAGACATGGTTCCTTCTATGAATAATACAAAACCTCAAGAAGATTTTCCCAGAAACTCAGCCATCATTAGAATTATTCAAAGAATGAAAACTTCTCCTGAAAGGAATTCCCAATAGCTCATTTGCTGTGTAAACAAATTGCGTGTCCTGAAGGTATGGTTGGAGTACATAAAATATTAAAATGTTGATACCTGATAGATTCTAGGAAGAAATTTGAATTTATAGGCAAGCATTTCCTGGAGCAGAGGGGACCCTTATGGTTCAATGAGTCTTACATTAAAAATAAGACAAGGTAAGATAAATTAGCCCAGAGGATACTATAGGCATGAGTTTTATGCCCAGTATCGCCATGAATGTGGTTATGGATGCCCTTTTGCTCTTTGGGAATTGTAGGGATTGAGGATTGTATCTACCAAAGAATCCATGCAGATGCAGCTACTTTGTATCACTGAATGGATGGTCGAAAGAGGTAAGGAAGAGGATGAATGGAAAGTGGAAGTGATGAGAACACATGCTTATTTAAGGAGTTATAATTCACTGAATCTTTTCAGTAAAATTACTGTGCTAAATGTTTTCATGTGCCTTTTCTCATGGAGCCTTTAAAATAAACCTCTGATGTAGATTTTAGTTTTATTCCTAATCTTTTCAGTAAAATTACTGTGCTAAATGTTTTCATGTGCCTTTTCTCATGGAACCTTTAAAATAAACCTCTGATGTAGATTTTAGTTTTATTCCAACTACCAGGTGAGGACAGGCTTGTTCAGTGTCAGTGATCAAAGTGGTTCTGTTTGGTAGGCATGGAGGCAGGCAGCAGTGGAGACTAGGCATGCCCCCTATTAGAATTCCAGGCAGTGAGTGCATTCAAGATGGATCTTTACACAGAAACCGAAGTAGAAGGATTCTGTTTCCTACATGAACAAATTGGTCCCAACCAAGTGAGGCCCCATGCATAGAGGAACATTTACACAGACATCCAGAATAGTACACAGAAAACTGAGGCATGAGGCTTAGCAGAGGAAAACCTCATCGTGATGAGGGTTATGAGCTATGTGCAGTTTCCCAGGCACACGAGACTCAGGAAATCACAAGATTAACTCCAGATCTCACCCATAACTATGCTGAGCCCTCTAATATCCTAATATTATTACACCCTGTCTTGAATGTGTGACAACAAACCTATAAGAAAGGCATTATTTTATAATCATCATCATGACCATCACTATCACCATCACCATCTTCATCTTTACAAATAAGGCAATTGTGGTTTAGAGAAGTTAGGTAACTTGCCCACTGTCATTTATAAGAGGACACAATCATGGCTTAAACTCAGGCTATCTGACTTCAGGGAGAGTTATCTTAACAAACCACCATCTTATCCAAGTGAAAGCTTCAGGCCCATCCATTCATTCAGTAGAATAATATCTACAGAGCAGCTACTATGTGCCAGCCACAGTGATTGGATGTAGGTGTTAGAAGCTCAATAAATTTTGGTTTGATGATTGAATGGATGGATGGATGAATGAATGAACGAATGAATGAATGCATCCATATATTGCTATATTTGTGAACACACAGCTCAGAACACACCAATTTGAAGCTAAGACATTTGGATGAAACTGTCCTGCTGGAGACCATAGTATAAGATTATTCCCTTGTGTGTGGGAGTAGTCTTCCTCAGATTGAAAGGCTCTGTCCTTCCTGCCAATTACCCTAACATAAGACCTACTTTGGATCAGGGAATGAGAGATGGTGAAGCAGGCATTAAACCAGAGGGAAGAAACAATTCCTTCTTTTCTTTAGTCTGTTGGCAGTTAGGTTTGGACTCTGGAGCAGAGGTGCTCAGAGTGCTCTAAACATTGTATGCAGCTGTTTCTGATACATGGAGTGGATCCTGTGGATATCCCTAAACCTATGGACCTCATGATCCTTGGCATTTAGTTGTCTTTCATAACCTATCTTTAGGTCTAGATTTCAACATTCAGTAAACTCTTATTTTTTTTAAAAAAAATTTATGTTTATTTATTTTTGAGAGAGACAGAGACAGAATGAGAGTGGGTTGGGGCAGAGAGAGGAAGACACAGAATCCGAAGCGGGCTCCAGGCTCTGAGCTGTCAGCACAGAGCCCGACGCGGGGCTCACACTTATGATCTGTGAGATCATGACCTGAGCTGAAGTCAGACGCTCAACCGACTGAGCCACCCAGGCGCCCCTTCAGTAAACTCTTACTAAAGGTAACAGCCCACCCTTGGCTGTGTTGGAAGTGGAGCAGTTTATACAGTGAGGCCAGGGGAAACCTGAGAAGTCCCTTTTAGGCAAAACCAGAGTTGCAATGTTTCCTTAGTTCTCAGCAGGGTGGAGATCTCCCAGGGACAGCACTGAAGACGGCCATGTCATGACAACTGTATGGATACTTAAAAGCAAAGGGAGACAGGGAATTGTTTTTAAGTACATGTGAACAGCACTTGGGAGGACTCATATATTTAACTGGCAGACATGTAATCAGGAGTAGGGAATTAGGGCATAGGAGGGTCGAGAGGAGTTAATTTCATACAAATGTGGCACTTTTGTGGCACTTGCTGATGTATATTGGGCAAATACAATCCCATGCCTGCAACAGTTGCTAACTGAGCACCCATGGTATAGTGAACAGAACAGAGGCCTGGTAACAGGAGACCCAGGATCTCCCCCAGAGAGCGGCTGGCTTAGTTCAGTGGGTATCCATTACTTTCTCTGAAGCCAGGACTGATATTCACATGTGTGACTTGGCCCCTGGAAGACAATCTTATGTTTAGTTCTCATTCCTAGCACTGGCTAAAGCTCAGCCCTTTCTTTCCCACTCATCAAAGTATATAGGAGTCCAAGGAAAGTGTTAAACTATTAAAGGGATATCTTAGTTCTTTCTAACTTATATGCAAAATAGGTATTTGCAAACTATAAATAAATGTGAAGCACTCACAATGCCACTGAGAAAAATGATCTGTAAACCATCTCCCTGGCCTATCAGTCTTTGCCTGTAGTAGCTTCGGATCATTTCGGATGGACAGTCTTCCACAGGGAGAAGCAGTAAGATGGGAGGAACAGAGAGTGAGAAACTGGGCATGATGGTGTGAATCCATTCAGATATTGGGGTGTGGATCACAAAACGAGGAAAGATTGGGAAGTTGTGCTGGGTAGCCATTGCACAGAGATGAACGTCACAGGAAGAATCCACTGGAGGAAGAGCCAGTGAACTGAGCTGCGTCTCCTTTGCTCAAACCACCATTGGCACACCGTGGAAATCCCCTGTGACAGGGAGAGCAGAGCATAAGCATCTTCTAACCTCTGCCAAAGTTCAGGGGAGGTCACAAAAGGGGTTAGTTACTATTTACCTTGAGTGAAATGGTTCTTAGTGCAAAGTCAAGATAGAAAACAAAAACAAACAAAAGCAAAAACTTCATCCAAATCCACATTCCTAGTTTCAGTTTAAACCAGGCTTTGTGCAGACTCATCATCTTCAGCACTGGATCCTCTTTCATGAGTTGGGAGTAGATTCAAGATGGGGGGGATGGGGAGCGCCTATAATCTGATCCAAACACTCCACTAATGTTTCTTCTTCCTCATTTTCACATTGACTCTCAATACCCCAGGAGGTCAGTAGATAAGTTGTTACTAGCTCAGGAAGAAAAGTTGAAGCACAGAAATTTACACGGCTCACGACCAAAGAGAGGGTGTACTAGGGAATAAAACAGAAACTGGCCATAGGGTTGACCAGTGCGGTTTCGTCTTCAGTGCTGGAGTCTAGCTAAAGGGCACTTGAGGCTGTTTCACTTCTCTTAAGCTCATAACCCAGAGCAGACTCCCCGGGGTGGCGCATCTCAAACTGAATTCATGCTTTATGGTGGGGTCAGGAGATTTTCACTGGGTAAGTGTGACTTTCACTTCTGACAAACAACGACATCACTCGATCAGCACGTAATTCTTAGGAAAGAAACATTTGGCTGAGCTAAAAGGAAAAGCATCAGGCACAGACAGATTAGATTTTCCTTTAAATAAACATGGCCTTTCAGAAAGGCAAGAAAAACGTTTGGAGCAAAACATGCTGGGCATGAGAATTTCAGATGAAATAGCTACACACCCTGAGCAAGAACAAGAACAAGAATCTGAGTAGTCAGAACCACTCCTTTGTTAAACCAGTGAGAATAAAGGTGTGTGTTCCTACAGATAGAAGTGTGTTTCTCCAACACCACATTCTACACCCCTCTGGTCGCACAGGGTATTAGCTTAGTGGGTAATAATTGTTCAGTTGACAATTATTTAGTTAAATGACTCATAGTAGTGGGATACTTGAAGTTTTCCCAGCCTTCAACCTGATCCCAGAGATGACAAGGAAATCCCTCTTCCTAAAGAAACCAGTAGGTTCTTTATATCACACGGAATGGCTATGTTATCATAGCCACCGAATCATAAAAATAGTACATAAACAAGATAACTTCTATATAGACACCTCACAAAGATTACAAAATGAGGTATTATGATTGAAAGGGAATTGCTTGTCCTCCTCTCTAACTTGGTGGCATTTAAGCTGAGATCTAGATGATGTGAAGAGCCAGCTACACAAACACCTGGAGGAAGAGCAGTCCAAGCTGAAGGAACAGAAGGAGCAAAGGCCCAGTGTGATGAAGAGTCTACTTATTTAAGACAGAACAAAGTACCTTTGGCTGGAGCATAGTGGGATTGTGGTTTCACAAACTAACATTACAGCTGAATGATAAGCAGAGGAAAGGCCTAGTGAGTGAGCTGTGATAAAGAGTTTTGATCCATTACAAAGGCAATGAGAAGTCCTAGAAGGGTCTGGGAAGGATAGTAATATAAACCTAAATTATATTTTAAAAGATATGAAGAATGAACAATAGAGATGATGGTGGCTTGGGCTAGGTGATAGCTGTGGAGAGAAGTTACATATTCTCTGGATATTTGGGAGTTATAGTTGATACACCTTGTTGATGGATTGGATATGGGATGTGAAAGAAATCAGAGTTGAGACTTTGGTTTCTGATCTGAATGACAGATGGGCAGTGGTACCATTCATTCTCCAGCCCACGTCATCATCTTTCACTTAGATCTCTGCCATAGTCCAATATCTTTTCCACAAAACTTCAGGCCCACTAAAATCTGTCATCCACATCACTGACAGCATAATTTCATAGAGGAAACAATGCTCTCATTATCCCAGTTCTCATAACCTTTCAATGACTCCCCATTAATCTGGAGAGATTACAAGCTCCTTTATCTAATGTTGAGTGATATGGTAGGTAGAATTCTGAGGTGGATCCCAAGTTTCTATGCCCTGGTGTAATCAGGCTGCTAATCTCCTCCCCTTGAATGTGCCTGGGGCCTATGAGTATGATGGATGTCACTCCCATGATTACGTTATGCTGGATGAAATATTGTACCGGATGGGCCTATCTTAATCAGGTAAAAGCTTTAAAAGAAAAAATACTGCCCCTTCCCGATGAGACTCTTCTTCTGGCCTTAAAGAAGTAAGCCACTGTAAGTTTTACAGCTGGTAGGAAGTGAATTTTGCCAACAACTACATATGCTTGGAAGAGAGCCTCAAGACCGAGATGGGACCCTAGCCCCAGTCACACCTTGACTGAAACCTTGTGAGACCTTGAGTACAGGTATACAGGTATCAACCTCCTTATGCTTAGATTGTTTACCCATAGAAACTATGAGAGAAAACATGTGTATTGTTTTAAACTTTAAGTTTATGGTAATATGTTACAGTCACCAGAGAAAACTAATGCAAAGGCCTTTCATGTCTTATTTCTATTGATTTCCAACCTTATCAGTCATCTTAACTGGACTCAGTCTTTATATTTCAATAGCACCAAGTGGTTTGTAGATTCTGGCCTTTACCTAGGTGTTTTATACTACCATGCTCTTGATGGTACCGGGTCCTCTTTCTAAAATTTACTCCATATCTCCATTGTCTAGTTTCTACCTGGAAACACTCACTTAGGAAGACTCACTTCATAGTCCATTTCCATCTATCAATTCCCTCTTGCAACACGATTTATTGAGCATGTACTTTATACCAGTGGAGAGATATAGAACGATAAACAGAAATTTCTGCCATTATTTCCATTACATTCCAATGAGAGAGAGAGAGAGAGAGAGGGAGAGAGAGAGATCCTCAAAACAAATAAATAATCAAATAAATGTTTAAGTTCCAACTGAGATAATATCTATGATAGATAGAAAACTGGACAAAAGAATAACAATGGCTTCTCCATAAAGACTCTCCAGTCCATCTTGACTTGTCCCACCATTTTGCATCTGCTCTCCATATATTTTAAGTATACTGAAGATACAGATGGTATTTTACTCCTTTCTATGCACAGTAGCTTTGTTGAATGAATTAATGTAAGATCTGCCCCTTCCTGTTGACTCCTCTGAAAGCCAGAGCAAAAAATTACAAAGCAAAAGCAAAACCAAACAATACAAAACAAAACAACAGCAAAAAACCCCACAGACCCACTCTGCCCCTAAATCAAGAAGAGCCCGGCATAGGGATTTAATATCCAATAGAATGGGACATTAATTAGCTAGCTGCTCCTAGCATGTTTCCCAGCATCCCTGGACACTTGTTTTAACATAACCCAGAAGTCTCCTTGATCCCCAAAATGAGTCATCAATCTGTCTTACTTGATTTCTGTTCATAGTCCCTGGTGCCCTTCTAGTTCCCTATTAGTTCATTTCACCTCTCTGGGGTTTACTTGTCATCTAGTTCCTTTTAATCCCATTCTCTGCTTGCCATTTGCCTTGCACAGATTCCTATTACAACAGATATTTGTCAATTTTGAGGCCTTCCAGCAACTCTGAGCACCCTCTTTAAGTTGAGGTCATTTATTTCCTATATTTTGACTCTTGGTGAGAACCATGTATTCACTTCCCCAGCATCCTTTGCACTTGGGGCACACTTATATGACCCACACTCTCTCAATCAGACTCAATGGATGGATGATTACTTGGAAGATAATAATTTAAAGAGGTAGATTCCACATGGAATCCTTTTGGGAGATGGTAGTGGTAGCTACATCCAGTTTCCACGGGCAGTGCTCACTAAGGTTCTTGCAGAAGCATACAGGACTGGCTTCCATAACATCTATACCTGGCAGAGGTACCAGACTTTCTCCACTGGGGCCAGTTCTGTGGTATGGCTTTGGACATTCTTTTGTGCTGCATAGTCAGAGACTCTGTGAGCTATCCAATATTCTTTAATACAGGTCTTAAGTTATTGAAGCTAGTTTATATTTGTTATAACTAAGAACCATGCTTGTTATATCTCTAATTACCCTCCCTCCCCAACAACTTGGCATTCACCTAAAAGAGCTTTCCAAATGATGTGCTTGTTCTCTCCTGCCATTCCATTATCTACCTGGCCATTGTCCCTATTCCCTTCCATGCACACATACATGCAGAGAGTAGAAGCCTGGGTGTGGGTAAAGGTAGAGTATTAGTGTTTAGCAAACCCCCTTGAGTTTGAGATGTTCCACTGATCTTGTCTATTCCTCAGCTGGTCTCCACAACCCTCACTCAATTACTTCCAATATCTTTTCTCTACCAACTATGATCCTCCCCCAAGATGCTTAACAGAGAACAGTATCACTCTACAGATATCTAAAGTGGAGAGCTAAGGGGACAGGACAGATTTGGGCAACGGCTTCACTTGAAGAGCAATGCAAGACTTGCTCATTCCCACACATCTCCTCAGTAAGAAAACTCACTGTGGTAGCCTCATTAGCAACTGCTATACAGACCTGCTGCCAAGGAAACTACGTCGTTTTTGATACCCAAAGCCAGAGCTTAATCAAAAATGGAAACAGAAAGGAAGTTCTAAAACAAACAGCCCAATTTTTTCCTGTGCCATAATCTCAGCAGGCCCATTATATTGACAGGTCAGCTTATTCATGCAATCATGTACACAATGAGCAGGAAGCAGCAAGCAGGGCAGAATCAGGATGAGGTGGAGTCTGCTAAGGCAACAACTCACCATTTTCAAAAGAGAGGTGAGCCCCTCGTCAGCAGGGGTAACGGAGTGTCCATCAGATGCAGAGATCCATGGAGGCCAGGAGGATGCCCTGTGCATCCCTCAGGGTGCCAGCATGCACTTACCACAACCCACGCTGCTGTGCTAAACAGCCTTCTCAACATTTCCATGCTTTTGTTCTTGTTTTTTATCACCTGCCTTTGAATTTTGAACAAAAAAGTGTAAATTAATTCAAGCTTCCAAGGGTAATGATGGACCATGCTACTTAGCCTAGTTTAGTTATGAAACAAGCTTCCCTTGCCTGGCCTCCTACCAAGACACTTTCATGACCAAGGGAAATGGTGGAATGTGAAAAGTATCTAGGTATGGAGTGAGCCTGACCCAGTATTAGTTCTGCCACTTTCTGGCTCTGAGTCTTGGGTCAAGTCGCTCCCAGGCCTGAACACTTTTCTTGTAAAATATCAGCACCCACTCCACAAATGTGGAAATGTACCTGACACATCACGTGTCTGTCATGGGCTGCCAATCATATATTGCAGAATCTGTGGCCAGCCCTATTCCAAAGCTGAAAGTCATAGAAACCAACTGCAGGGGAGTGGGAAGAGAAAGCTTTAGGAATTTATTAGCTGGATGGCTCCCTTTCTTACCTCTCTCTTTAGCAATGGCAAGGAAGATACTGTCAGCAGCTGGGTCCTCACATAAACAGCTGTCTACATGAAACAAGGCAGGAGGCCCATATTAAATAATGAAGATAGAATACATTAATTATACCATGGTAAGTAACTATCATATAAAATATGACCATTATATGATTGTTATTACTTTTACTACATTATTCATGCTGACATAAATATAACAGCCCACTAGTCATCAGTGTCATACTGTTTTTATAGAGAAGGAAAATGGAGCTCAAAGCATTTAATGACCTAATGGCCAACCTCTAAAACACCAAAGTAATGGTTGGCAATGCATGAAAAGAGGCCTGCAGTTTTGCCAATAGGACAGTTTAATGACTGAGCTGTGTTTTAATTTTGACATCATTCCACTGATGCCTTCCTAGTCTGTCAGCCTCATAACCAGGCAGAACAGGTTGCAACATATGGGAATACAAATAGAAGAACACATCATAGGTTACCCTGGCCTAGAATATCAAACACGGTATTCCAATTTTACCATGTGAGCTTCATTTATTTGATTCCTGAAAACACCTTTTTAGATGTACACCAGCTCCACGTGTATGAGTGTTAACTCATATCATTTTAGAGTAATTGTAGCAATATCTCATGTGAAGTGGGCAAGGCATATTAGGAAAAGAAAACCCAGAGACACTTTCCCAAGGACAAAATTGTTAGTATCAATATTAAGTTGAATGAATTAAGATTCTTGTTCTTTTCAGCATATCATACTATCTCTTATTATCTCTAAGTATCCATAGGAAGAGAGGTCTGGAAAGTGAAAGGAGAAGAAGGGTAAACTGGTAGAAAATGTGTAAGGAAAAACAAATTTTCAAATTCATAATTCTCAAAGACTCTTTCTGGACCTACCAAGCTTATGAGCTTATTGCCTGGCCCATTTCTCAGCTTCTTCCTCATACAAATCTGACATGGATAAGACAAGATAAAAACAAGCAAAAGCAAAACAAAACAAAACCCCCAAAACTCATAACCTTTTTGAAATTATCAGCAAGAAATTAAAATTTATCCCTTGATAGGCATTTGGAAAATATATAAAACTCATACGCGAACGTATCTAGAGGGGACTGAATTTTAGACCCTGTAGATGGCTATTTTAACCATATATGGAAATGGAAATGGATCATTCCCTCATCAGCAAGTATTTACTGAAGGACTTCTGTGTACCAAATAGAGACTGGGATCATTATCTCCAGAATTTTGCTGGTGTGTTTGGGTCTTTGCACCTCCTCTA
Source organism: Panthera uncia (assembly GCF_023721935.1). Classification (NCBI taxonomy): domain Eukaryota; kingdom Metazoa; phylum Chordata; class Mammalia; order Carnivora; family Felidae; genus Panthera; species Panthera uncia. The sequence continues at coordinate 34,643,838 of NW_026057586.1, read as the reverse complement.
ACACCAATGACAATTACCATTATTTTATCACTCCTATGTAGCTCTGCTGTGTTTTCAACTGTTATGAAAAATTCAGAAGTAAGAGTAAGATATTTAAGTCTCCACCAGAAGTGTCTCACTAGATGCGTTAGTAGGACAAATTTACACTGGTAGCCCGGTTACTCAGGATTCCTATGAAGATCACATGAAATTACACATGTGAAATACTTTGTAGAAAAAGATTATATGTATGCAAGGTCTTGTTATCAGATTTACCTCTCTAAGTAAATAATATAATGGGAAAGGACTTGAGAGCTGATCCTAATACTAAGTTCACTTTTTTTTTAGAAAAATTTATTGATATTTTATTTTATAGTAACTATTAAAAATTCACAGGTTGCTTTATTATTTCCTATTTTATTTTATAATCACCATTTAAAGCAGTACTTGAATTGCTAATGATTCTTATTTAACTTATTATTATGGAAATTTTTAAAAATATATAAAAGTAGGGAGAACAGTATCATGAACCTCCATGTACCCATGGACCAGAGTTTTAGAAATTTCACTCCTGCCTCCTTTTCCTCAACACACACAATGGATTTTTTTAAAGCAAACACTAAAACTCGTGCCATTTCATCCTTAAATATTTCAATATACGTCTCCAAAATATAAGGGCTTTTTTCCTGTGTTTATTTTTAACACAACCACAATAGATGACCACATTTAAAAGAAGCCTTCAGGAGACAGTTTCCTATTAGGAAAGAATATTGTGCCATGTATCTTACTCAAGAATATTCTGTGACTCCCCAGTGCCCTCAGGATGAAATCTTAACCCTAAGATCATCCTCTAATCAAAATCTTCCCATTGTCCCTCCCATCGTCCGGGTGCATTTGTTCACACTATTTAATCCATCATAATGCTAGGCCTCCTGTTGCCTTCACATCTTGACCTTACCCATTTTGCAAGGACCTCTTGGTTTCCACACATCATGTGAAGCCTCTCGTGACTTTTTTTTTCCTTTAAACCCTCGTTGCATTTACTGTACTATTAGAAGGTAGTAGGATCAAAAGCATGTGCTCTGGAGTCTGACAAAGCTTGGTTTGGGAATTTCTCTGTGACTTACTAGCTAAATGCCTTTGGGAAAGTTCTCCCTAGTCCTCGTATCCTTAGGTGCTAACAGGAACAATTTATATTGTAGTTAAGGAGATTAATTAAATATATCTATATTACACATACATATACATATGTACGTAAATATTTGCGTGCAAATCATAGGCATACTCACATATACACACATATACATACAACCCACTCACATGCATACTTACATTGTTTAGCAGGGAACAATCAAGGGAGAATTATTCCTGCTGTTGTTACCATCTGTATTCAATATCATGTGCTGTCTTTCAACATGGAGTTTATTGTTATGTCTCACTACCTGACTCTTGGACTGTTAGTTTCCTTTCTTTGTATTTACTTACAGACATCTTTGACTGTCCCATCACAGCTGGCTTCACAGAGGAGATTCTTCAAGATATTTCTGGAAGATAGCCAGCCAGTGTGCAGAGAGACCGAGGCACCCAGGGTTCTTCCTCCTCCCCAAACTCCCAAGATGTTGTGTTAATAGAATTCTCCCTTCTTTTCAGGCTCCTGCCAGGCTTGCTACGTGTGTGTGTGTGTGTGTGTGTGTGTGTGTGTGATATGAGGTACTTTAAAGTGAACCGGTAGATTTCTCCAAAAAGGAAAAACCTTTTATTCAGAACAGCAGGTGATGGGACAACTGGAAAAATAGCCGTTTCTAACCGAAGTGAGTTTCCTGATAGCTGATCCTACCAGAGGGCTGCTGTCTTTATCCTGGAAATGCCATCCCTCTTCAGTCTGTAAATATCATGCTATAGAGAACATCTTAGCGCTGGCATGGACAGGACATGGAGTCAACGTTGTATGGCAGTTTACTGTCAGCCAAGGGACAATGCTTCTTTCTTGGATTTAATAAAATGGGAAGGGAGCTGGGCAGGCCGCTCCAGAGAAAGGGCATGCAATACCTCTCCTGCCATCACATTGTGGCTTTTTAATAAAATGATGAAAGAGTGTCTTTGTCCTCCAAACACCAGTCTTACTTGGGCATGTTCGCTTTTTCACTTTCAAACGTGTGGATTCTTGGAATGTGGCTGTGGTCTACCTTTTAAGCCTGTGCCCACAGTTCTGTCAAGGACTCTTAGGGTCCTTTTACCTAGCAATATCTCCCCAGTCCAGGCCAGATCCTCTATTTCACCTTTTCACAGTGTAACACTCCACTAAGTAAAGATGTAGTTCAGTTAACCAACGCTTTTTGGAAAATAAATTCCCACAGAAATGTAAAGATTATCTTTCTTGCTGCAAATATTCTTCGCTGTGAATTACATAGTCAGATTTCTCTGCATTCATTACCTGGCTGAGAACAGAAAACGACAATTTCATTGTGAGGGGGAAGTGATTTTTGGCATGTGGATCAATTCTAGTAAGGGCTGGTCTGAGACGGGGGTCGATATGATAGAATTTGTGTAGCTAAAAGATAGTATTAAAGACTGCTGGTGAGTGTGGGTGAAGAAAGGCATTCAGAAGGGAATAAAAAGCATAGGAGATGATGACAGGAAATCAGAGAAAGAAATGGAAAGTGGGAAAGATAAACTTCTTCCATTTGGAAATTTTGCTGATACTACACATACAGCAGCAGTGAGAGTAGTGAAGACACAGGGTCTGGACACAAATGACCTGTGAGCTAATCCTGGCCACCCTACTTACAAGCTCTGTGACTTTGGACAATTTACTTAGCTTCTCTAAGCTTCTCTTTCCTTACCTGTAAAATGAGGATGAAAACGTGTCCACAAGTCATGGGGCTATGTTGAGGACCAAAGATAATTCATGTTAGACATTTAACACAGCGTTTGCCACACACAGGTATCCAATATACAAAATTTCATTAAATATATTTTTCCTAAAAGTAGTGATAGCGATTACTCTCATAACTTCTGATTTACAAACTCCCTATCATATGTGATCTTACTGTTTAAGGTTTTAAGAGTCAGTGTTAAATGAAAACTTTGTGCTCATCTGATTAAGTTCCCTAAGTTAGTACTTAATGGAAGATTCAGTACTTTATAAAAACTGTACTGGGTCTGCACATAGATACGCACATACACACACCCGCACACACCCACACGCACCCACACGCACACACTACATACATTCACACATTTAATTTTCATAGTAACCTTCTCCAGGTGAGGATGCCAAGTCACAGAGAAATTAATTAACTTGTTGATAATCCCTCAGCTTTTATGGTACAACCAGTGTTGGACCAAGGATAGTGTGACCCCAGAGCCTATGCTTTTAACACTATAAGGCCTAGAAAGATGTAGCAAGTGGGAAGAAGGACTGGAGTCCAATCCAGTGTTCTTTATTTCTTCTCAATAGGATTCTTTCCTTAATACCTTACATCGTTCCTCCATGAAGGCTGCATAAATTAGTGTTGAAAGAAGGACTAGGCTAAGTATTCAGAGGCCTGGGCTCCAGATCAACTCTGCCACTTACTACTTATGTGACTTAGGGTAGGGCCGAATAGGGATTTAATATTAAAACTTCATCATATGCTACTTGACTATGGCAACTGGTCCATAGAACAAAGTTTTGAGTTATTGCAAAGGTCAAATTAAATGGTTAGTGGAACATTACTTTGAAAACTTGAGAATATTAAATAGCAATACGATATTATCCTTGTTATTACTAACATTAATATCCTTTCTTTGAATATGTATTCTGCCAAAAGTTTATGGTCACAAATCTGATTGATGATAATTGTCTAAAGGTTTTTATGTTTTTGTTTTTTATACTACCAAAGCCTAGGCCCTAATCTGGTACAGTTGGTCTGGAATGGGGTTATGAAATGTATTTATTTATTGAGAGTGGGGGAGCGGCAGAGAGAGAGGGAGAGACAGAGAATCCTAAGCAGCCTCCCTGCTGTCAGCACTGAACTGGACACGGGTCTCAAACCCAGGAACTATGAGATCAAGACCTGAGCCAAAATCAAGAGTCAGACGCTCAACTGACTGAGACACCCAGGTGTTCCTGCAATGTAATTTTTATACAGGTATTTCTGATTAAACGGGTTTACAAATCTTTAGTCTATGTCACAGAATGTCACTCTGGATGATAGACTATCTTGAGTGTTTCCCATTACTATTTTCTTGAGCCTGATATATATCTTCTGTAATACTGAGTTCCTTAACAAAAGTTATATATTCTTTTTTTTAAGTAAAACTTGTGGAACTTAAATCAGAACTGGGTAGCATAGTTGACTGAATTATATTTATTGACTTTATTGAAGTCTATTGTAAGTGGATCTCCTACATACTTGTGTACGTGTAAAACAATTTTGAAAAGAAATAGTTAAAGTTGCACAGAGAACTCTTTACTGACACTGAGGAATTGCCTTCCTCAATGGCACCCCCAAGGCATGGGTATAGATTAAATAACCTTTTAAGGTAATGACCCTTTAGAAAGGTTAATCTTGATTCAAAGGCCAAATCTAGACAAGCAAATAATTTTGGAGAAAATAAAACAGCTGAACCCAGCCAGTGAACAGAATATTTAGTGAACTACTCTTTATTTTAGTTTTTTAAAGTTTATTTATTTATTATGAGAGAGAGAGAGAGAGAGAGAGAGAGAGAGAGATTGTGCACATGAGCAGAGGGCAGAGAGAGAAGGAGAGAGAGAATCCCAAGCTAGCTCCATGTTGTCAGCACAGAACCTGATGTGGGGCTTGATCCCACGAACAGTGAGATCATGACCCGAGCCAAAATCAAAGGTCTGTCACTCAACCAACCAAGCCACCCAGGCAGCCTATAGTGAATTATTCTTTAAATGCAGTGGTATTCTTAGGGTTTCACTAGGGTTTAAAATGTGACCTAGTGAAATATGGTACTGTGGAGCACAGACTGTGACCAAACCTGGGATTTAATCCCAGCATCATGACTGAACAACTGTATACACATAGGCATAGGTGTTCCTTTCTCAGAGTCTATGTTTTCTCATCTGTGTGACTGAGATAGCATAGAATTAAATGAGGTAACAAACACATGCAAAGCACATATGCTGACACAGAGTGATCATAGGACAAGTGGCAGCTACTATTCTTTTTAGACATAACTAATCCACCCAGAACTGTCTGTTTTCCTCTGATGGTTGGAAGAAATTAATGCAGTTGCTGAAGCAGTGGGAGTGCATAAAGCATTGGGAAAGGCTGACTTAATACATGTGATTTAATTCCAGAATGTGTTTCCGAAAATCCCCTGACTTCTTTGTGAGTATCCGTTGTCTCTCTGCTTTAAAAAAATAAAACAAAAAACAAACAAGAACAACAAGGTGCACAACACTTCTTGTAGCTTTTTGGCTGCTTGTTTTAGAAGGAGACATTGATAAGTTGGAGAGGATCCAAAAATGATAAAAGGATTAGAGGATATGACCTACAGAGAAAGATTATGAAAAGAACTTCATACATCCAGCCTGGAGCCATGATGGCAGTGGGTAGGGATATGATAACTGAACTTAAAGACTAGGAATAGGTAAGGAGTGAGGAAAGGAATTATTTCAGGTGATTAGACCATGGACAAACAAGGATCGATGTCCTTAAACCAGAAAAGCAAGCACTTCTTGTGGTATTCTTAGAAGAAAAAATTCAACAGAGAGGTCAGTTAAGACCTTGATTATTTCATCTGAGAAGTGATTCTATGCAACTCTTTAGATGACACCTCCGTAGGCTGATTCTTCCGAAGAGTGAAATCTGAGGGCTGAGAAAGGAAGGTGAGTCCTGGCTGCCTGTGTTTCCCAACCCTCCCCCCCACCGCCACTACCTTGCTCTTTTTGGAGGGTGGAGGAGGGCAGCACTAAGCCTTAAGCCAATGCGCAAATCTCCGATGGTGGTGATCTATGTTCATTTCTTTATTTTTTTCTCCTTTCTCTAGTATAGTAAGTGGATTGGTGGCAGACAACATAATATATCTGCTTCCTGAATCCCAGAACCTATGAATGTGACCTTGTTTGGAAATAGGGTCTTTGTTGAGATAAATAAGCTAAGGATATTAAGATGAGAAGATCATCCCATTTCATCTGGATGTGCTCTAAATCCAATAACAAGTGCCCTTAGAAGATACAGAAAAGAAGACAGACAAATGAAGAGGAGGAAGCAATGTGACCATGGAGACAGAGATTAGAGTGAGGTAGCTAAGGAAGCGAAGGGTTGTCTGGAGAAACTAAAAGCTAGAAGAGACCAGAAAGTATTCCTTCTAGCAACTTCAGAGGGATTATGGCTCGCCAACACCTTGGCTTCAGACTTTTGGCCTCCAGAAGAGTGAGAGAATAAACTTGTTGTTTTTTTATTAAATTTTTTTTAATGTTTATTTATTTTTGAGAGAGACAGAGACAGAGTGTGATCAGGGGAGGGGCAGAGAGAGAGGGAGACACAGAATCTGAAGCAGGCTCCAGGCTCTGAGCTACCAGTACAGGGCCCGATGCAGGGCTCGAACTCACGAACCGCGAGACCATGACCTGAGCTGAAGTCAGACACTCAACTGACAGAGCCACCCAGGTGCCCCATAAATTTATGTTGTTTTAAGCCACAAAGCTCATGGAAATTTGTTATGGAAGCCCTGGGAAACTAATAGAATCTATATATATATATATATGTATATTCCCAGAACTTCTCAACATCAGCCACCAACTTAACACATGGAAAAGAGTCTTGCATGGCTACCTGTGGTTCAAATATTGGGATTAGGTGAGGTATGCCTTCAAGTTACTAGCTCACTGGGGGAGGTGGAGATAGAAAAGTGTTGGGGGCATGCAGAGGTCTAAGATGCTGGCCTAGTCAGGGGCTGGTCATGGAAGCCCACTAAAGCAGCAATCACAGTGCCCAGAATTAGGGCTGAAGCCCCAGGGTTAAGAAAATATTCAAATATGCTTTAAAAAGGGGGATGAAGAAGGGCATCTGGGTGGCTCAGTCTGTTAAGCTTCCAACTTCAGCTCAGGTCACAATCTTGCAATCTGAGTTCCAGCCTGCGTCAGGCTCTGTGCTGACAGCTCAGAGCCTGGAGCCTGCTTCAGACCCTGTGTTTCCCTCTCTCTGCCCCTCCCCTGCTCTCTCTCTCTCTCCCTCTTTCTCAAAATTAAATAAACATTAAAAAAAGAATGGGGATGAGAAATGAAGTGGATGGAGTATCCATTAAGTGTTGGACTCTGGGTTAGGTGCTTTATGTAAATTATAACAGTAAAAGCTGTCATTTACCAAACACTTAGATACATGCTACCTACTCTCTTACAAACTATGTGTACAGTATTTTACGTGGTCCTATGGTATAATGAATACAGTTACCATTATGCCCATTTGCAGGTGGGGAAAATATGTTTTAGAGAGGTAAGTTATTTCCCAAGTTTCCACAGCAAATAAATAAAAGATCTCAGATTTGGACCAGATCTCTCTGATTCCATAACTTAGGCAATTCCGCCTGAGTTTACACAGGTAGCGAGAGTCAGGGAAGGGTTCAACCATATTCCTGCCATATGCGAAGGCTGTAGACTCTGCTGTCAGCAACTTCACTTCAAATAACAAAACAGTGGTAAGAGACAACAGAAACGCCATGGTGGAGGATACAAATTTATACACTCTCATCAAAACCAGGATGCAGCCTAGAGGAGGAAAGAGCAAGCCCTGTACCGGAGGCAGTAGCTACAGACAAAAGAACACCCAGGTGTGGAAAATAAAGAAAGGAACTTTGCTGAGGTTTTTCCGAATGCAGACAGGCAGAGTTAGAGAAAAATCTTAGGGTGTCACTGAGTTTAGGGCCTTCGGTTCCCTGTTCAGGCAATCTCGCAGAGTGCACAATTGTCTCCAACACACTGTGAAACTCTTCAGCTAACTGATTTGCACTTGTATGGCCTTTGAGGGTTATAGTCCTCATCATGTGTCTCTTTTGTCCTAGGATGCTGCTAAGCCAGCACCCGCCATGCCCCTGATTACCATACAAAGTGCTTTTAGGATCATCCCAGAATGAAACACAAGCATCATGGTAAATCTACTGATGTCAGAAAGAAAAGGGACAATTCACGCCAACAAAATATTGTTTTGTGATTGTCTTTTCACTTTTGGGAAGAGCCAAGCAACAGAGATGTAACACTGCATACTCGCCCCTTTGAATAGAAATCGTAGTCTATGTGACTATACGATACTTGGCAGACAGTCGCCAAACGAGTGAATTCCCCTAATCCGTGTTTTGGTGGCTCAAAGAAGGACTGGTGTGGACAGTGAGATTTGATCATCAGGATTCAGTCTTGGTTCTGTCACCTCCAACCTGCTATGTGACCTTAGGCAAGTCATTAATTTTTGTTTTATGTATGTATGTATGTATGTATGTTTATTTTTGAGAGAGAGAGAGAGAGAGAGAGAGAGAGCGTGAGCAGGGGAGGGGTAGAGAGAGAGGGAGACACAGCATCCGAAGCAGGCTCCGGGCTCTGAGCTGTCAGCACACAGCCTGGTGCTGGGCTGGAACCCACAAGCCATGACATCATGACCTCAGCTTAACGGACTGAGCCATCCAGGCGTCCCTAATTTTTCTGTTTCTAAAATTTCTCATCTGCTAAATGCAAACTGTAGGAAAGTCATTGATCTAATAGAAGTTTGGAAAGACTGAGATACTGTATAGAGTCAAAGCAGATGGCATCCACACAGCTGAGAGTGGTAGTAGACAGAGCTGTTATACCACACGTGTCACTTCTGTGAAGCCTGTCCTCCTTCCACTACTATTGCGGAGGTCTCAAAGAAGACTAGTGCCTCAAAGAAGACCCCTGCCTCAGGTCGTTATCACAAATCACCAGTCCCCAACCTCACGTTGTTTTCTGAAGTCTGTATCATCGAAACAGTCAAACACCATTTTGTATTTGTTTTTACAAAGGATTAGATTTTGGATCAATCATTAGAGGATCAAAAATGTCTAATTATTTGCAGATCGTATGAGGAGGGCATGATGGCATTTATAAGCTTCCCTTCCTGTGGTCAATAGTTTGGTTCACAGAGTGGCTCATGAGGTTTGGGAGAAACAATCTGCGGCCATGAGGTATAATAATGTGGGAGTGAGAGTCCTGCTTTTGTGTCATTTTCAAAGGTCTCTGACCTACAAAAGGGAAAGGGCAGCAGGTACAGGCACCTGCTCAGAAGTATACCTTGTTAGGCTTGAGCGGGACCTTGAGGCTCCTCTGGTTCTGATCCTTGAACAGTTTCTTCTCAGGAAGTTTCCAGGCCTGCTCGTGAAAACCTCAGGATGGGGAAATTCATGGAAGGACATGGGATCCCATTCCTGCTTTTGGCAGTTCTGACAGAAACTTAAAGAGACACAGGTCCTCTCCCCTCACAATGCCACCACACAGCTGAAAGCCTGCCACCTTTCTTGTCTGCACACATTTGAAGCCATCCATTTATGTCTCTCCTGAAGTTTCCTTTCTTCAGATTGTTACTTCCTGGTTCGTTCTTTGGATCTTCACGTTAAAATCTGCTTAGTTTCTCTGTCACCTTGGACTCTCCAATCAACCTATTTGTCTTTTAGAGTGTAGCATGAAGAAGTAAGTTCCACACATCCAAGTGCATTCTGACCAAGGCATGAGTATTACTCTCCTTTCTAAATGTGCCATTTCTGTTAATGTGTGCATACTAAAAAATTAAAAGAAAAAGATATTTGAGTTTCACAGTTTCAGAATTTATTATTTGCTTATATTCTAGGAACAATGAACTACTTCTTATCTTGCCTCATTCATACTCCACATGTAGCTTTCAGCTGATAGTCCTACAAATTCAAAACCAAATTGTTTGGCACAATCTTACAGTATTAGTTGTCTCCACTACTAGGTTCTAAGCCTCTTGAGTTGAGGTGATCAGATCAGATTCAGAAACGTCACTGAACATGTATCATGCATGTGCTAGGCACATTCATATATACCCTCATTTTGTCTTCACAACAAAAATGAAAAACAGCCTCAGGATCTGTCTCTTACTCACAGAGACAGATCCACAAACTGAATGTATGCCTTCTACTCTAATTATAGGGTCCTTTTTAAATTTGCTTTTAACTTTCTTTTACGTTGAAATATTTCAAACAGAAAAGTACAGAGAATAGCACAATGCAAACTTGTGTCCCATACCAAATTTTATCCAATTGTTCATATCCTGCCAAATTTGCTTCATTTGCAAAATATCTGGGACTATTAACTTTTGGGGAGAAAACCTATTGCTACACTCACTTCCAATAATTGTTAGTGATTTATCAAGGCTTTCTATTTATTTTTGAGTAATTTTGGCTTATTCATATATTTTCAGGAAAATTTTCATTTTATTTAAGTTTTTAAATTCAGGTGCATAGTATTTTTCATACTATTCTCTTAATATTTAAAAAGTTTCTATGTCTATGTAATTATGTCCCATTTATTTATATCAATATTGTATATTTATGCCTTTGTTTTCCTTTTCTCCCACTTCATCATTCCTGTAAAAGGTTTGAATATTTAAAAATTATTTTTTTCAAAGGAAGAGCGTTAGAGTTTATTGACACACTCTATTGTTTGTTAGACCCCTTTTTAATTATTTCTTCTCACTAACTCACTTAGGTTTGTCCTCTTAGTATTCTCAGTTAAATGAGTTAAATGCTTAAGTGATTTATTTACACTTGCTCATTTTGGAAAATTTGTTGTGCTTACATTGTCATTCATTTCTAAGTATTTGGTAATTTTAATTTCCTTTTTTATCCCATAAGTTATTTAGGAATTCATTTCTTTTTTTTTTTAGATTTTTTTAAATCTTTATTTATTTTAAAGAGAGAGACAGAGTGTGAGCAGGGAAGGAACGGAGACAGAGGGAGACACAGAATCTGAAGCAGACTCCAGGCTGTCAGCACAGAACCTGACCTGGGGCTGAACTCATGAACTGTGAGATCATGACCTGAGCCGAAGTCAGACACACCACCCAGGCGCCCCAGGAATTCATTTGTAAGTATCCAAATACTCGCTTTGTCCAAAGCGCACTTTCTGTTTATTCATAGGTAAGTTACCTTTTGGACAAAGTACGTAACTTGCATAATATTGATTCTTTGAAACATTTTGAGACTGTTTTTTTCACTTTAACTTTTTGTTTTGTTTGGTTTTGTTTTAGAGAGAGAGAGTGCAATTGGGGGAGAGGGACAGAGGGGGAGAGAGAGAGAATCTTAAGTAGGCTTCATGCTCACCACAGAGCCGGACATGTGGCTCAATTCCACAGCCCTGGGATAATGAATGACCTGAGCTGAAATCGAGGGTAGGATGCTCAGCCACCCCGGTGCCCCTGAGCCTTTTTTAAAATTGAAGTGTAGCTGATGTACAATATTATATTAGTTTCAGGTGTAAAACATAGTGATTCAAAATTTATATGCATTACAAAGTGATCACCATGAAAAATCTAGTTACCGTATGAAATTCACCATGCCCATATGAAGTTACGTATTATTAACTATAATCCCTTTGCTGTACATTGTATTCCATGTCTTATTTATTTATGGAATAAATAAACTGGAATCTCTTTCCCTACTTGAGCATTTTTTTTTTTTTTTGGTGACTGAATAGTTGGTCAGTGGTTTCTATGCATACAATTTATCTACCATTTGCACATACATACACATATACATACCCATCTCATTAACTTTGCTGATATTTAATTTAATTTAATTTAACTTCCTTTTTCAAAATAACATACTATAAATTTGACTTCTTTTGGTGTTCTATGATTTTAAGCAATGTGTAGATTCATGTAGCCACCACCACAATCAGGATACGGAATACTTATATCACTTCAAAAAGTCCCCTCATGTTATCCCTTTGTTATCATGTCCTCTCCAAGTCTATAACTACTGGTAGTCATTGCTCTGTTCTCTGTTATCTAATGTCTTTTCCATTTGAGAATGTCATATAAATGGAATTATATAGTATGAACCTTTCGAGATTGGCTTATTTTGTAACTTTGAGATGTGTCCAAGCTGTTAAATATATCAATAGTTTTATCTTTTTTAATGATGATACCACATTTGGCTTATCCATTAACTTCCTGAAGGACATTTAAGTGGTTGGGTGATTATGAATGATGTTGCTCTAAACATTCATGTACTGTTTTTATTTCTCTAGGTTAAATACTGTGGCATAGATAGTGGGATCATATGGTAAGTTTATGTTTAATGTTTTTGATATCAGGATAATATTGGCTTCAGAGAATTATTCTGAATATGCTCCCTCTCTTCCATATTTATAAGATTTTGATAAAGATTGTCATTACTTTTTTTAAATGTTTGGTGGAATTCACTAATGAAACTATGTAGTCCTTGGCTTTTCTATGCTGGGGATTTTTGATTCTTAATTCAACTTTCATTTTTGCTATTGGTCTAAGAAGATTTCCTATTTCTTGGATTCAAGATTCATGATTCAATCTTGGTAACTTGTACGTTTTAGGAATTATGTTTTTGTTTTCTAAGTTATATGATTTGTTAGTATATAGTTGTTCATAGTAATCTGTTATCACACTATGTATTCTGTGGTATCTGATGTATTGTTGTCTCTTCCATTTCTCGTTTAGGTTTTGAGTCTTCTTTCTTTTTTTCTTAGTTAATATAGTTAAGGTATTGCTAATTTTGCTTATTTTTTTGGAAACACACCATTACTTTCAATGTTACATTATTGTTTATTCTGGTCTCTGTTTTACTTATTTATGATTTTCTCTGTTATATCTTTCCTCTACTAAATTTCAGCTAAGTTTATTCTTTTTCTAGTTCTTTGTGGTATAACATCATGTAGTTTATTTGAACTTTTTTTCTTAATGCAAGAATTTATAGTATAAATTTCACTCCAACATCTGCTTTTGCTGCATCCCATGAAAAGAAAAAGATTTAGGTTCCAAAACTCAGGGTTCCTCTTCCATAATGCAACACTCTGTATGTAACCATCTAGGTCCATTCACATTTCCAAGTGGGACTTGGGCAAGACAGGAACTGATACTAACATGCAGATGTTCATGGTACTAGAATCATAAAGATGTTCATGAGCCTAGAATAATAAAATTCTTTATCTTTGAAAACAAAGTTTGCTATTAAATTGTAATCTTATACTGTGAATATAATTTCTACAGTGCATTGCAATTTTAAGCATGAAAAAATATGTTTAATTTTAAAGAAACTTCCAAATGGTTTCCAGAGTCCTGTACTATTTTGCATTCCCACCAGCTGTATATGACAGTTGCCAGTTTCTTTACATCCTTTCCAGCTTTTGCAATTATCAGTACTTTTTACTGAAGCCATTCTAATAGATATGCCGTGGTATTTACATTTCTCTAACAGCTGTTGATGTTGATAACTTTTCATGTGGTCACTTGCCTATATACTCCTTGGTGAAAGTTCTGTTCAAACCTAGTTTTTATTGGAGTTGTTTGTTTTCTTACTGTCAAAGTTTGAGAGCTCTGTATATATTCTGAGTTCTCTTTGCACATGAGAATTGCAAGTATCTTCTCTTCGTCTTTGTTTTGTCATTCTCTTATCATTGTTTTTATCAAAACAAAAGTTTGAAATGTAAGAAAATCCACTTTCTAACTTTTTCTTTAATGGAATATGCATTTGGTGTCATGTTTAAGAATCTTGCCTATCCCCACAAAGATTTCCTCCTAACTCCTCTTTCATATAATTTATCATAACCTTTTCTCTTATCCTGCATGCTGAATGTTGTCCTCAGTGCCATTTTCCAAACTACTGATTTTCTCTTCTACTATGTCTAGTAGAAGACAGTTATTACATCAGTTACATTTTTATTTAAATGACTAAAGCTTTCATTTCCCAACTTATGAATTGGTTCTTTTCCTGATACCTTTGATCTTATTTTCTTCCTATTTGTGACTTCCATAATTTTTGCAAATAAATGTCATCATTACCTTTTGATTATCATCATATTAAAGGTAGACTAATAAGACTAAAAACATAAGTTTTTACCAAACAGTAAAATTTAACCTGGAATAAATATTTTTGTAATATTAATTGTGCTGGCTGACATTACTACTGTTCAAATTTTTAATGTTTTTGAAACTTTGATTTGTATATTCATTTTGAGTGGAAATTTTGGTTTGTTTAAGATCTATTTTGTGTTGTACAATCTTTCCCTGACAAGAAGTTTGTGGTTATTTGGGTGAATTTACACCTTAATCCCCTAACTCTAAAGTAGGTATTTAATAGGTATTTCAGTGGTTTTGCTCTGCGGAAGTGTTGGCTATATGACAATTCTACTCACAGAGCTAAAGGTCAGTTCAATTCAGTTCAGCATCAAGAGGCTGTTTCTTTCTCCCACCTTCTTAGTCCTATAACTTTTAGTAAAAGAATAATTCCTGAAGCAATTTGGGAATCATTTTTCTTTCATCTCTCTGTAAGGAAGGCAATATCAACATAGTCCTAGCTTCCAGCACTTAGAATGGACGCAGAGCCAATCCTGAGTGGAACATTTTGGTCCCTTTTACCCTGTGGTAGCTGAACTCCTGGATACCATAGTTTGCTTCTGTCATCAGAACCAGCGGGCCTGAAGGGACATTTGACTAATAACTTTTCTTTCGTTTTTCCTCATGGATTCTTTCTTTTTGTAATTTCATTAACTGCCTGTGTAAGGAGTTGAGGATGACTGACTGAGAGTGAACTTGAGGAACCGTCATGAATGGAAATACTTTTTTTTTTCCCCTCCACATACCCCTAATAGGGTTCAGAATGAACACCTGATTTGAGGAAATGTTTCACCAGTGACTGGTCACTGGCCATCTACTTCAGACATTCCAGAACAATGTCTTCTGACCACCACACAGAATATTGAACCATCTTGAGTATTGCTGTTATCAGTTCCTTCATCACTTCTTTTGTTGGAAAACAAAGCTTCTTGCTTTTCTTCCTTAGACCCCCTGTTCCTGAATCACTCAAATATTTTAATTGTCTCACATTTGGAGAGAACAACATTCTCATGCAACATTCCATTGCTGACAGAAAGGCTGACAAGACAGCTGACACAGTGGCTATTACTTTGAGCAGTTTCTAAACAATATCATTTTGCTGCCCTTCCGCTTTCAGTGAAATTATAGGGTGCTTTCTTCTTTGTAGAACAATGGAGCTCAGCTCCCACACCAGGGGTCCTGAACCGATTCCATACCAACCTCCTGAGCCTCAGCATTAATGCAATTATCATTGAAGTTGTCAATTCAGGCACTCACAGCTTCACTATATTGGTTCATTTTGGCATGCCAGAAAAATTAGGAATGGAGGTACAAGCCCTTCTCTAGATATATAATGTATTTGTGTGTATAAAAAAATATATATGTATATATATATGTGCATAAAATATGTGTGTGTATAATCTCCTGCTAATTTGAAATGCATCCTGAGTAAATAAGAGCAGTATTTATAGAAATGCATGGTGACAGATCAGCTGTGAATCTGAACTGGGGGCTGATAAATTCTCATTACCTTCATCTACCTGACAAATGAAATGACCTGCTAAGCTGCTGCTGAAAATTCAATGAGATACCTGCAAATAGCAAGCATTCCATGTGAAAAATGGACAAGTTTGGTGAACATCCTGGACTGGAATCACAAAGAATGGAGAATAAAGAAGTTCCCCTATCCCCTGAATCTGCAGGCTATTGCAAATTGTGGCATTTTTAGTTGATGTTACCGCTCTATGCCAATTTAAATCACTCCAATTTTCTTTCCACTCCCAGGCCACAGAGAAAGCAATCCCTGATTTTTCCTTATCCCGAGATTCACATTAATGGCTCTCATAAGTCCCTAACTAATGCACAGGATTGAGGTATGTCTGCCTATAGAGCAGCAGTCTCCAACGTAGAACACACACATCCATGGTGGAGTTACTCTGATGATCTACTAGGAGTGGGAGTCAACTATGAAAACTGCCCTCCCTATTTTTGCTTTATTCTTGTTACCTCTATATTTGCAATTTTTAAAATGCTTAGGACACATTAGTGTCATTGTATAAAATACCATTATAAATAGTAGATATTATATCTATTTTATATATTATCACATATAAGTGGTAAATAGATAATAATAAATGCTATGTTATTATATATAATATTATAAATAGTATTGGTGCATGCTCATTTTTTTAAATAATAAGACTATGTAATTAAAAACATTTAAAGAACACTATTCTGGAGAAGGTCTCCTGAAAAGTTAATATGCACGTAAACCATCTGAGGATTTTGTAAAATGCATGTTGAGATTTAGTAAGTCTGGGACGTGGTTGGAAAGTTTGCATTTCTAACAAACTCCCACGTAATGTTCATGCTGCTAGTTCTTGCGTTACACTTGGAATAACAAAGCATAAGGATGATTTAATTTCCTTCCGAAAGTATCCATATTCCCCAAATATTTTTCCGTTAGGATATTAGAGATACCTGGAAAACTCTTCCTATGTTGGAACTTCCATTTGGGGGGCAAAGGTATTGCTTTCTGCTTGTTTTGTTTTGTTTTCATTGAAGTCTCCCTGGATAGATAGATATGTAACTTTGTTGAGGTTGGTATCCTCTAGAAAGAAACTCTGAGGCAAGGATTGGCATGCATCAAATTTACTGGGAAGTGTTCTCAGGAGACACAGTTGTGAGTAATGTACATGAACCCATCACTAGATATGTCTCCGAGCAGACCGTGTGCCTTTGCATGAGGTGGTTTTCTTCAGCAAAGAGAAATTCTAGGAGAGCAACTAAGTTAAGGACTGTAAAAAGCCTACAATTCCAGCAGCTGCAGAAATGAGTGCCTCTGTCTTAAAGGCTAGGGATCTGGGCAGCACACCACAGCATCCACTATAATTTACCCTAATTAACCCCTTGTTACACTCAGATACACTTCGTATAATAAGGTCCTCCAGGATTCTGATGGGCCTCTATTCCTGTGGAATTAGAAGATAAAGTTTAGTAGGATGAACTAGAGCTCCTATTATTGTAGTCTTAAGACTACAACTCAATCGACATTGAGTTAAGTGACACCAAGAAGTTCCCATGTGAATGACCTGGGTATTCAACACATTCTTAACCGCCTGCATAGTATAACAGTATCCTCTCTCTTCCTGATCACCCTTGCCTTGCCTTCCTGCCGGTCTCTTGGAACAATGAAATAGAAGTGATGGGAGGAAGCTACAGCTTAAAGTTTAATGGCATTCATTTATTTTCTCCAGTTGGAAGACTCCCCTTTCTGTAATCTTACAGAGCACCAAATTTGGGCTGTCACAAAGTTCTCAAGGGAGTCACTGAAACTGATAGTAACTGGGCCCTTCCTACTTCCACTTCTTGGATCCCAGACACATGATACCACCTACTGGGATCTTTGATGTGTCCTGGAAGATGGCACTTCTTCCTCACAGGGTATTTTCACCAAGTTGCCTCAGGGGCAACTTGTTCCATTGGTGTGGCATCTTCTGGGTGGTATGGAAAATGATAAAACCAGCATATCCCACCCATGATCATGTGTATACTGCCGTACTTTCTCTGTTGTAAAAAGACTCCCTTGGTCAAATACAGTGTTATGCAGGATACAGTCCCTCGTTGTTGTATGAAAACAATGTGGGAAGCAAATTCTGAAATATATGTGATGAATCGAGTCTGCCAGGCAAGAAAAGCAAACCCCATACTTGAATGCATTTTTAATTCTAGTCTTTGAGGGACCACTCATATGAGAGATTAAAAGATGATAAACTGGGTAGAGGATAAAGTTAACTTTGATGCATACACAACAAGGCATTAGGACAATTCTATGAGATCTCTTGACCCAGAATTGCCTTGCAGAATTCTCCCATAGTGAACAAGGGAGCCAGGGTTATATACACTCACATGGACAGTTCATTGATGTGGGATGCACTTGAACAGGGGTATGGCCATGGTCAAGATGACCTCTTCTGGAAAAGGTGATTTCCACAGAGGAATTAATCTGAGACCTGTCAGCTACCAACATTCCCATGACCAGAAAGAAGGACTGCTTTACCCCCTAAAGGAAATGAGAAAATCTGATCCATGTACCACAGTACCTCAGTACCCACTACAAGATATATGGATATTTTTGCTCCCTGCTCTTAAAAGTGAATTATGACCAGTTTCTTTTCAACGAGGAAAGGTATGTTTTCAGCAAAAGTTGTCATATATGTTGTCAATATAGGGTATAATGGTAGAAAGTCAAATAGCTTAAGATCTCTGGAGGTAGAAAACTCTAATACACAGAGAGTGCAATTGAGAGAAGAAAATGTGAAAGTACCAAACACTTCAGTAGCTATTTCCCAGTTTGACACCCACCTGGTGTACCTCTTCCAAATCGCTGGACCATGTTTATGTGTGGTCCTAGACTGGCTAGTGTGCATCCATCAGTAGGCAGAAGTATGCCAAACGATGGTGACAAGGAGCCTTATACCATCTAATGCCTATAAGCTAGTATTCCAGATTGGACCCTGGTTTAAAAAAAAAAAGAATTAAGGAAAATATGTCCTCTCAGAGCAAAGGCTTTAGCATTATGTGGTGGTTAGGGACTCCACCTGCATTAGCACACAGTTCTCTGTCCAGTCTGGCCAATCTCCCACTGACTGTCAATTAATCCTAATTAAGGCGCTAATCACATCCTACATTGTACTCCCTTCCTAGTGATTTCTGCAAAACTAAGATCTTTTCTATTTACATTTCTAAAGTTTTTTATTATACATTCATGCATGATCTCAAAGCAGTGCCATGTGGTAGATACTATCCTTGTTTTTTCAGACACATAGAGTAAGGAGTTACATACACAGAAGGTACATTCTGTTTCTTCCTTTAACCTACTGTATGACCTTGTTTACATGATATAGCCTCTCATAAGCTTAGGTTTCTTGCCCATAATGTGGCGAAAAATAGGACTGAAATGATAAAGATTTAACAATAATAATGTCCCTCTATTTTCAGCTATTAGTTAAAACAATGTTTATCTGTCAGTTTTTTTTTTTTTTAATGTACTGGGAAGCAGAATATACAATACTGTATATGTGTGTCAACCAAGAATAAATAAACCAGCACAATTATGTGAATCAAGTGCACGAATGTTTCCAAGCACATTTTATTATAATTATTTTGGCTGTTTATAAATATTATATTCAACTTTTACTTTTACTATATTCCAAGAAGCTAAAGTTTTTAGAAAGCTGAATGCCAGATAAGTGGGTCCTTTCCCTGAATTATTCTCAGCGCTGTCACTGTGTAGAAGACATTTAACATTTCATGTTTCAATTTCTTTATCCACAAACTGGAGGCCATCATCCTGACCTGCATCATCAAAAAGCAATTTCTATTAGCAAATTAATGACTGTTGAGGCAGCTATCAATGCTGAGTATCATTCATATTAGATTGGGCTTCAATTGCCAAACAGAAAGTGAACCATTCCAGGAAGCCCCTTCGGGAATGAGACTTTAAAGTTTTTTTTTCTCTCTCTGGCTGCCAAGGAAAAGTCCTGGTCAAAGAGAAGAGGGAAAGGCAAAGTGGTGGGGGGCGGTGGGGGGTGGGGAGAGAAGGGCAGGGAGGAGAGGAGATAAAACAGTTCAAGGTTGTGCTTCCCTGACTTCATTCCTGCAATGTCGGCCTCACCCTTTATGACAAGGTCTGGGGAAGATGTAGTTTATGATGTGCTTCAAGTGTGATAAAGAAGCTGAGAGGTGAGCCCGGGAAGGGTTAGGTGTCCTTGAGGACTGGATGGGCTTGAGTACTCTGTGAGGATGGATGTTATTAAATTGAATTATTATTATTAGCACTTAGACAACGTGAGAGGAAAAGGAGGAGAAAAGAAAGAGCTAAATTAAAACTGCATGTGGGACACATTGTGAGAGAATTCTGAGAGCTGCAGCAGATCTGTAAATATGACACAGACAATTCAGGGAGGGGCTCATTACTAAGTAGGCATTCTTTAATCCCACAAAAAATTAGTTTTAACAGGAGTTTTGTTCTGAAGGTTTCAGGTAAGCCCGTGCCTCTTCTGCGGTTTCACTAAGAAACGAAAGGTAGAACTAAATAGGATTTCTAAAGTCCGCTCTTTGAGTAACCTCTGTTCCAGTCAAAATGGATTCCTATCCTCTGATCCCCTTATATTTGCCCACATTATTCCACCTTCCATAATGCTTTTCTGCTCTGATTCCCATTCTCTGCCACCTTTATCAAGCCAGTTTTGAAATTGCAGTCATCATTTTTATTGGTGGTAGTGGACATTTATGAAGCACTTAACCATGTGCCAGGCACTGTGCTAAGCACTTAGCCATTTATTACATCATTTTATCTTCACATGTGCCCTATGAGGTAGATTTTGTTGACCCTGTCTCACATTTGAGGATGTTATCTTTGAGAGGTATAGTAGTTTGACCCCAGGGCTCACAATAAGTGTCAGAAATGGGATTTAATCCTGATTCGGTCTGACTCCAAATTGTGTGATCCTAATGCTATGTTTTCTATGAAGTAAAAGCAGAAAACAACCCTGTGTTGACTTGTCAATCCTACCAGCTTTTCTTCATTTTTGTTAACTTGCCTAGGAGTACAAAGTAAAGAAATGGGAGAACTTAGGAGGGATTATTACTACCCTGAGCTATATTGAGGAGTATTTTGTAGCTGATATTAATAAACAACAACAACAACAAAAATAATTAATGAAAGCACCAATGGAAGAGATCTTGAGTCAAGGAAAAAAGGTACTTAGTATACAGATGAGGAAATGCTGAATAGTTTTCCCATAAACATACAAGACAAACTATTTAGAACATCATTAATGTCCCATGAGGTATGCGCTGATGCTTACACTTGTGTTTTTATGTTATTTGATCTATCAGCAGCAATCAACTATTGAAAGATAACTTTTCTTTGAAATACCATTTCTTCAGATTTCACAACAGAAACACATTGTCCTCCTACTGAGGATTTTCACTTACTTCATTAGCCTCTATCTCCCCAGGCTTCTGTGCCTCCTCTAGATATCTAAAGCCTTGGTGTGTTCTAGGATCTTCCTTGGTGCCTCCTTATTTCCACTCACTCTCTGCTAGGTGACCCAGGTTACTGACTATATCTACTCTCAAAAACTTTATTTTGCATCTCTATAATTTTCAAAACCATCATCACTGTCCTAGACTTTTCCTACGCTTCAGACTGGTAGATTATCCAACTGTCATTTAAAAATTCTACGTGGATGTCTAAGAGCCATCTCAAAATTTACTTGGCCCAAACAGCAAAAGACAACTCCTGGGACACCTGGGTGGCTCAGTCAGGTAAGCATCTAACTCCGGATCTTGGCCTAGGTCGTGATCTCACAGATTGTGAGATCGACTCTCGAATGGGGCTTCACTCTGACAGCTCAGAGTCAGTTTGGGATTCTCTCTCTCCCTCTCTTGCTCCTCCTCCACTTGCATGCATTCTCTCTATGTCTCTCTAAATAAATAAATAAATAAATAAATAAACAAATAAACTTGAAGCAAATACACAAAAAACCTCAACTCCTAATTTTTCAAGAAAAAAAAATGTTTCCCAAAGCTAGCCTTCCACATTTTTACACAAAAAAAGAAAAAGAAAAAGAAAAAGAAAAATCTCCTCCATTGTACAAGCTGAGAATCTAGAGATTATCCTTCTTTCCTCTTTTACTCAACCTACCACGTTCCCTCTAATGAGTCTTATCAATTGTTCCTCTAAATATTTCTCAGATTGGCTTACTCTCTTTTTTTTTTTTTTTTTTGGCTCACTGTCTTAATCTCCACTATATTCTAATCCAAGACTTAATAACCTCTTACTTCTCTCCAAATTAAAATCTATTCCTCTCCACATGTCCATGCTCCAGTTATCTTCCAAAAGGCCAGCAAATGGATTTCATAAAAGAGTAAACCAGATTATGCCATTCATTTGCTCAAAGCCTTCTCACGGTGTGCCATCCCAATTGGGTAAATACTAAAACTCCTGACCCTAGCACACAAAGCTCTCTGTATGATGACCCTGGGTTAGAGATCAACCATCCCTCCCCTGCTTATTAGAATTCTGTTATATTGGTTCCTTTTCTCTTCTTTGTAAAATCTACGATCATCCTTGCCTTAGACCTTTCTCATATTTATCTCCTCTGCCTGGAATGCTCTCCCTTGTGACCCTCACAGGAGTTTCTATGGTCTATTACTCTATTATCACCTTAAATATCACCTTCCAAGCAATCTAAAGTAGCTTCCAAGTCACTGTGATATCACTCTATTTTATTTATCTGAATAGCACATATATTCATGTATTCTCTTCATGTTTATTTTCTTTCAATCTCTTCTCTTCTGACTAGGATGCTGATTTATGCAAACAAGCTTTGTTCATTTTTATAATACTAGTGATTAGAAAATGTCTAGTACAAAGCAGACACTCAGTAGATTTTGTGGAAAGAAAGAAGAGAAAGAAATGAAAGAAAAAAAGGAACAGAAAAATAATGATCATCTATACCAATGCACTGAGTTCTTATTATCCAAAGAATGAATTTGAAATTTAACATAAGAATGTAAATGAGTGATGAAAGTGTCACTGAAATTTAGCGAAGCTAGGTAACTGATTAGAAGATAACAAATGAAGATTGTGCCTTTAAAAAGAGGAAAAAGCTGTTTAAATAAAGGATGTGAAAAAAAATAGCACTGTAATCAAAGAGACTATTATAATCTTGTACAGAAATCCTCAAATTCATCTGATGTCATACAGTGGAAAGTACTTTGGTGGTTAAGTAAAAAAGAAAAATAAAGTGATGTCACCGTGAGATGATACTGTACAGAAATGCACTGGACCAAATCTATGGTTATCAGTTTTCTAATATAGACCACAAAAATGATATACAAAGAAGATAAAGTGTAGACAGTGAGAGGCAGATAGAGAACTTATCAAATATTTTCATATTTTTCTCAACAAAAGATAGTACAGTTTTTGCAATTATTTAAATAAAAAATCTGAGTATTGTCCTAGACCATCTTCTTTCCCTTGAAAATCATATTGAATCAAATGCTCGATCCTAGTATTACTGAATAAAAATGACTTGCCTAAACTTTCCAGTCCCAGTACAGGTTTTCATTAAAAACGTCAGTCAATTTAAGACTTGACTTAAACTTCTCAAAACCATATAAAAAATATGATAAAATATTAAAAAAATCTTAATGAATTTTTTTTGGCTTATCCTGTGTGTGTGCATATAAGAGAGGTGAGAGAGATTTGTGAGTGTGTGTGTGTGTGTGTGTGTGTGAGAGAGAGAGAGAGAGAGAGAAGGAGGGACACGGTACTTAATATCATTCTTTCATCCCTCTCTTTAAATTTTCTCAACCTTTTTCTTTTCTTTTTCCCAATCTATGTTAACTATTCTCTGGCCAGCCATATTTTTGTTTTCTATTCTTCTTCTACCTGTAGCTCTTTAGCATACTCAATGTAAGTAAAATTAAGCAGGTCTAGGATCTTCTCACTTCTCCTTCTTACTTACATGTCAATGACAGCTGTTTTCTCTATTACTGCTGCAACCTTACAGTCTAAATGGAAACAGTCGCCACTGTTAGCATCCTGTCTTCATCAGAACGTCATATCTCCTCTGGCCTCTTACAGTTGCTTCTTAGTTGGTCTCTCCCACATCTTTCTTTGCACTGTAACCAATACAATATCTTTTTTTTGACATAAAGCCATTCAGGACAGCCTGGGTGGCTCAGTCAGTTAAGTGCCTGACTTCAGCTCAGGTCATAGTCTCATGGTTTGTGGGTTTGAGCCCCGTGTCAGGCTCTGTGCTGACAGCTCGGAGCCTGGAGCCTGCTTCGGATTCTGTGTCTCCCCCTCTCTCTCTGCCTCTCCCAGCTCTCTTTCTCTCTCTCAAAAATAAATAAAAAAATTGTTTTAAATCCATTCAAGATACTTTCTTGCTTAAAACTCTTAAATATCTTCCAATTAGGATTTGAGTAAATTCCAAATGCTTTCACACAGGCTGAAAAGCTTTGTATGATATGACACCTTCCTAATATTTGAGCCTTCTCTTTTCTTTCTTTTTTGATGATAAATTTTATTTTTTTAAAGATTTTTAAATTTTGAGTATAGTTAGCACACAATGTTACATTAATTTCAGGTATACAACATAGTGATTCAACACATCTCCATATGTTATACTATTTTTTTAATGTTTATTTTTGAGTGAGAGAGAGAGAGAGAGCAGAGGACAAGCAGAGAAAGAGGGAGATGCTGAATTCGAAGCAGGCTCCAAGCTCTGAGCTGTCAGCACAGAGTCCGACGTGGGGCTCAAACTCATGAGCCATGAGATCATGACCTGAGCCGAAGTCGGATGCCCAATCGACTGAGCCTCCCAGGCACCTCTGTTATACTATTTTTTTTCTTAAATATGTTTTAATGTTTTATTTATTTTTGACAGAGAGAGAGAGACAAAGCATGAGCAGGGGAGGGGCAGAGAGAGAAGGAGACATAGAATCCGAAGCAGGCTCCAGGCTCTCAGCTGTCAGCACAGAGCCCGACGCGGGGCTTGAACTCACAAACCGCGAGATCATGACCTGAGCCAAAGTCGGACGCTCGACCGACTGAGCCACACAGGCGCCCCTGTTATACTATTTTTAAGCCTTTTCTCATGCCTTTCTCTACAACTCATCTTTATTATACAACTGCTGGGGACTTCCATCAATTCTCGAATATTCTATGCTCTCTCCTGCCTCTGGACTCTCTTATAACTACTCTTTCTTACTCTAGTGCTCTTTTCCCTTCTCTCAGCCAACTCTTCTCATCCATCAGCTGGGTCTACTAACATATCCCTCAGATAAGCTTAAAACCTCCTATCAGATGTAATCACACCATAATTATCTTTTCCTCAAAGCCCTTAGCACAACTGCAATTCATCACACAAGTGTTTATGCAATTTTTATACTCTTTCTTAGACTACAAGTTACATTAGGGCAGTGGTATTGTCATTCTGGCACACTGAAGGACTTTAAGCAACATATCACTTGTTGGATGACCGAGTTAATAAGTAAATTCATAAATTAAACTGTTTAAGGTCTACACCTTCAAAGGCCAGTGTATAGCATTTTGCTGACTTTCCTTGCTGTTAAATTTGCCTTTCGTTAGGGTGAGGAATCAAGCTTCCATAACTGACTATGATAAACAGAAAGCCTGGCTACGTAGGGTTACAGTGACAGGAACCTGAGAAAAAAATGACCATGCCATCTTGAAATTAATAACTTTGAGGAAGAAACTATGGCCTCTTTAATGGTTAACCTAGTTCCCCTAATCTGTCTGGTGAGGGTACCAATAAGCAAGTCATATGGACACTGGCTTTCCATGTAGTCTTTGTCTGGCTCCATCAGTATTCACATTCCTGCCTCCTTCTCTGTTTCCTACCTCCTATTTGTTATCAGCTATGTTTCCAGACACCTTCCTAGAGGCAGCAATGATAACAAAATTTACTTTTATGCTCTTCAGTTCCATACTGATCTCTATAACAGTGGTCATATTGGCTAATTTGTACACATGTTTTCCTGATGCTTATTATATGTCTTCATCTCTTGTAAGGGGAAAGCATTAGCTTGATTATGCATATTCTTACTTCCTCTCTGCATTTTAAATATCTCCCTGTGGGGCCAGAGTAACTACAATGGGAATTATCCAATGAACTCATGTTCTGAAGGACATGAAGCAAAGATAGAAAGAGGGACATGCAAACAAAGAGATATGTTCATGAGTCCCTTGCATCTTTATAAAGTTCACATGGAAAGTTAAAAACCAGAAAGAGGTGAAAAGCCAGAAAAAAATACTGGATTTGGGAAAATGATGACTTTTGCTTTGTACAGAGCAGGAAGTAGAACATGGCTTAGGGTAGATAAGGTACTGTTAAAAATGACAGCAAAGGCAGAATGATCATTCATCTCTTATTTTACTTCCATTTTATCTATCAGGAAGAATGATCTCCAAACTGTAAAGCATAAAACAATACATAAAGAACAGATCGTGAAGGAAGATAGATGCCAGGATCTTCAGATGGCATCTGACTGCTTTAAACAAGTCAATGCTTAGAGTATTCACTGGATCCATACTGTCTCTTCCATCTGATACTTCCAACACTTGATAAGTCTGCTTCAGGGTCTTACACTGTTTCTGCAACTCTGACCTAGGGTGGTGCACACAAATGCTCCGGGGGACATTTCTATGAGCCAAAACTTAAGGGGACTTTATCTCTGATCCAGTGAGTAGCCCCTGATTGCTCTTCTTGTTAATTTGAATCTTATACAACTTTTTTGTTCCATCCACTTGTGGAAATCCCTTTTACTTCAACCGCCACTGTATCCATTACTTGTTTAAGTTGTGACCAGAGATTGGAGCATACCATTCTCGGACACTGTATTTAGCTTGTTCTGTTGAATGACTGCAATTGACCTCCCCTCCTCATCTAGTTAGCATGTGCCCCGCTATGGCTCTTCCCCTGTTTGTAACAATTAAGCTGCTTTGCTTCAACAACCAATCTATATATAGACCTTAGATTGTGCTCATTCAAATGCCAAGGTCCAAGAACTGTCACCTTTGTTACTACTGCTCAATGACACCAACAAGAAACTTAATTTTTCTTAAGGGGTTCTCAAGATTCAGGGAACTCCTTTGTGTGGAAACAAAGCCTGGGTCTACTTTGAGGTTTGTCCGTTTTATATTGACTTCAGAGATTTTGTGACAACAACCACCTTGCATGCTACCCTTCAGCCTAGGCTTTCTCAATTAAAAAAAAAAAGTCCTTGACAAACAAGATTGCTTCCCTCCATGTTTCCCTTCTGAAAACACAATCCTCTCATGCTTAGCCTGGTCACATCTGAGCATAAAGTCCAGCCTGCCTGGAAGCCAGGAAGGTATTTGCCAACATGTACCACTTGCAGAGAACAGAGAAAGGACTTCTTTATCATTCACTAAAGCATCACTCACTGTGGTTTAACATATATCATTGAAATCATATGTTTTGGGGAGCCTGGGTGGCTCAGTCGGTTAAGCGTCTCAGTTTTGGCTCAGGTCATGATCTTATGGTTAGTGGCATTGAGCTCCGTGTTGGGGGCTCCCCACCCGGAATGGAGCCTGCTTAAGATTCTCTCTCTTCCTCTCTCTCTGCCTCTCGCCCACTCACACTCTGTCTCAAAAATAAACATTCAAAAATTAAAAAAAAAGAAATAATGTTTTACTCATAGAATTAATCTTAAAACTATAAAACATAAAGAACTATCATCCTGTTTTTAGAAAAGAAGTAACACATTGCTTGTGGCAGAACTCAGATTAAAATCTCAGTTTTATCATTCCCAATGGGATTAAAAAGTTTGTTTTTATTAGATGACAGTATTTTCTTGGTGTACTAAGACACTGTGTTTTTAAATAATACATATGTTCCTGGGGGATATGTAACAATATAGTATATACTTAAAAATGTGGGTCCTATGTCCAAAAATTTAGGAAAAAAGAGATTAAATTAATTTATGTGGCTTTGTTAGTGAAGAATTTTGCACAGCCTTTGATATCCTTGTACGAATTGTATACCTCTAAGAGTAAGATATATAGTATGAAATACTTCTCAAACTGAAAGGGGAGCACAGAGCCCCCTTTTTTGTCATAGATCATCTTCCTGCAGATCTCACTTTGGGAAAAATGCCTGAATTAGATCCCGACACTAAGATCGTTCTGTGACTTCATTCACACTTCCCAATAGAACAGTTGTCTACAAAAACAAAAAAACAAAAAACAAACAAACAAACAAAAAACATGAGGAAGGGAGATGAGGAAGAAACATCAGATAACTTAGCACTCTTTTCCAAGAGATAAGCACAAGAGAAATTTGGGCCAGTCAAGCAGAGTGTAAAGAGAAAGGCATTTGAAAACAAACTCGGGCTAAATTAAATGACTGCTTAGAATAGTTTCTTGGTGGCATGTTATAAGTCACTTCAAGACTGAGTTTTAAAAGTCATCATAAGCTAAGCAAAGAGAAATTTCCTTAAGTTACAAATAAATACGTTGTGTCTGCTTTCAGGTTAGCTGTCCTCTTTTCTCTAGTAGTTTTTAAGATTTTCCACTAAGTTTGGGTGTTTTGAAATTTTACTATAATGTAAAATCCTTCTTGGCACACAAAGCAAATTTTGATCAGAGACTTAACCATATTTTTTTAAAATTCTGCAAAATTTTTAGCCTTCATCTGTTCTAATACAGCTCTTCTCCTATTTATTTCACTTCATTTTCTAAAACTCCAAGTGAAGGTAGTCCAGAGTCTTTCAGTTCTGTTTCCTGTATCTTTCAATTGCTTTTTATGAATTAATTCCTCAGTACTATTTTCCTATTCATTAATTCCTTCTTGGACTTCATTTTTAAAATTTATCCCATTTATAGCATTTTGATTCAATTTTGTCACTTTCTATTTCCAAGATTTCTGAGCAATTTCTTGAAAAAACCTACCATTTTTTTTTACTGATGTTTTATTTCATAGTATCTTGTGAGTGTGTTTTAATGGAGGAAGTTCCTCCCACTTTCTCTGAGCATTGCAATCATGTTTATTTATAAAGTTTGCCTTTATAGCAGTGATCTCATCTGGAGTGATTTCATCTGGACTTTGTTGATTTTTTTATCTTGTTGGCAGATTTAGGTTGATTTTATATTTCTGTATTTCTATTGTAGATTTATTTAGTTTTTTTCTCTCTCTCTTTCTCCCACTCCATTCAGTTATATTCCCCATTGTAGAGGTTCTGCAGGTGCATCCAACCCGTCCTAGAGCTCCAGTTAAATATTGTGTCTTAAAATGGCAGCCTGGATCTCCTGTCCCATGGTGAATTCAGAGGTCTCACTACCTGTGCAGACACAACTAACATATTTGCTCAATTCCTGGTTAGGAGGCTAAGCTACAAACTTGGAAATATTTGACAGAGTTTCTCTAAGCTTCTTTTTCTCATGAGTGAGGGAGCCCACCTCACCTTTGGACTTAGGCATTACATTACACAGACATTTTCCCTTCCCCTTCATCCACAAGACTTGCCGCTTCCTGTAAGCACACTCAGAAATCAGAACTTTAGGGGCACCTGGGTGGCTCAGTTGGTTGAGCATCTGACTTGGGCTCAGGTCATGATCTCACAGTTTGTGAGTTCGAGCACCATGTTGGGCTCTGTGCTGACGGCTCAGAGCCTGGAGCCTGCTTCAGATGCTGTGTCTCCCTCTCTCTCTGCCCCTCTCCACTCATGCTCTGTTTCTCTGTCTTAAAAATAAATAAAAAAACATTAAAAAGAAAAAATTTTAAAAAAGAAATCTGAACTTTAGCCGCATTTATTGCAGTATTTTTATCCCCTTCTGGTTCACAGAGATATTTATGTTGTTTTTAATACAGCTTTATTTTTCATTTTAAAGGTAATTTTATTAGTCATTTTATATGGTTGAGACAGAGGGAATTTACTGAAAAATGAACTTATGCCATAATTTCTATTGGAAGACCATAATTTTTCAGTTGGCACTCTTATTATGCCTCATTCCTAAAAGGTGTTAGAGACTGAAGAATCACCAAATACATTAGAAGAATTCAAAGGAAGAAGAAAATATTAGCCTGATGGAGATAGATAATGTAGGGAACAAAAATAAATAAACAAACACCACCTCATTATTTACCTTCAGACCTACAAAGAAGCAAATCCATAGATAAGACAAAAAATGCTGTTTATAAATAGCATTGAATATTTACTATAACCAATAAGGGGTTAATATCCAAAATAGATAAAGAACTTAATACAACTCAATATAAAACAAACAAACAAACAATCCAATTAAAAAATGAGCAGAGGATCTGAACAGACATTTCTCCAAAGAAGACATACAGATGGCCATCAAATACATGAGAAGATGCTCACCATCACAAATCATCAGGGAAATGCAAATCAAAACCACAATGAGATATCACTTTACATCTTTCAAAATGGCTATTACCAAAATGACAAGAAATAATAAGTGGTGGCGAGGATGCAGAGGAAACAGAACCTTCATGTACTATTTATGGGAATGAAAAATGGTGCAACCACTATTGGAAAACAGTATGGATGTTGCTCAAAAAATTAAAAATAGAACTACCATACAATCCAGCAATTCTACTTCTGGGTATTTATCTGAAGGAAATGAAAACACTAATTCAAAAGGGTATATGCACCCCTATGTTCAACGGTGGCATTATTTACAATAGCCAAGATAATGGTAGATTATGATGAAATTTTGCCATCTGTGGCAAAATGGATGGAGCTAGAGGGTATTATGCTAAATGAAACACATTAGACAGAGGAAGACAAATACATTATAATTTCACTTATATGTGGTATCTAAAAAACAAACAAATGAACGAACAAAATACAACAGAAACAGACTCATAGATAATGGAGAACAATCTGGTGGCTGCCAGAAAGGAGGAGTGTGAATGAGCAAAATAAGGAAAGGGGGTTAAAAGATACAAACTTCCAGTTGTAAAATAAACACAGGGATGCAATTTACAACACAGGGGATATATCTAATAATATTGTACCAATTTTGTGTGCTGACAGACAGCAGCTACATTTAGGTTGGTGGTCACTTTATAATGTATACAAACATTGAGTCGAGTTGCTATTGTTGTACACCTGAAACTAATACAATATTGTATATCAACTGCACTTCAATGAAAATAGATACATTAAAGTTTAATATTAAAAAATAATACATTTTTGCAAGAGTAAAATATTATTTTTGAGAAACAAAGTAAAGTTGGAAGATAAAGTCAAATCTTCCATGAAGTGTAGTGCAAAAACAGTGGAAATGAAAACTATAAGAAAAAAGACAAAGGATTTACATTATCCATCTAGGGCCTAAGCAGCAGATATACTCCAGAGCATAAGAAAGTATAAGAATAACAAATAGCTATATCCAAAAAATAACAACAGGTGATTTTTTTCAAATATAAAGGTATGGAACTCTACATTGAAAGAGGAATGCTCATTTGGTGCTCAGCATAATGAAAAATAATATAATGACCCTAAGAAAAATCATCACGATGTTTCAGAACAGGAAGCCTTGATAGAATTATTAGTTATACATAAAGTAATAATTTATATGGATTATCTTCTCAAAACGGCAGGAATGAATACTAGAAATTAATATCTTCAGAAGTCTGAGTAAATATTATTTTCAACCTGGAATTAAGGTAGACAGCCAAACTATTCATTAAATATGTGGACAAAATAAAAACAAACAAGGCTCAGAAAAATTCACCTACCAATCACCCTTTTGTGAGAAGCAGCATAAAGATGTTCTCTGGAGGAGCGCCTGGGTGGCTCAGTCGGTTGAGCGTCCGGCTTTGGCTCAGGTCATGATCTTGCGGTCTGTGAGCTCGAACCCTGTGTTGGGCTCTGTGTTGACAGCTCAGAGCCCGGAGCCTGCTTTGGATTCTGTGTCTCCTCTGTCTGCCCCTCCCCCACTCATGCTCTGTCTCTCTCTCTGTCAAAAATAAATAAACATTAAAAAAAAATTTTTTTTTTAAAGATGCGCTCTGGAAAGATGCAGTTAGTCAACCAGGAAAAAATTTAAGATATCATATCCAGGAACAAATGTAATCATAGTAGGAGAGAATTTAAAAGAATTCCTTAGACTATAATGAGAAACATTCTTAGAGATAGGGTTTAGGCCTAGATTATAGTCAGAGGATAGAGAGGTGTGGTAGGGAAGTCTTCAAGGAATAAAGAGATAAAAGTACATCCGATATGGTAGAATGTTTAGGAAAAATATAGGCTTTGTGTTTACTGGAGCAAGAAAGAAAAGGAAAGGCAAACAGAAAACTGATGGAAAGCAAATTGCTGTGAAGAAAGAGAAGGCAATAACAACATTATTACTAGGCTCTGTAGTGAGCACTGTTAATATAATTACTACAATGTTAATATAACTATTGTTTTAACAAATCGACATACAATTTTGGATACATGTGGGAGACGAGATGCAGATGATGTATGAGAAATTATGTATAAAATTAATATAAGACATAGTACAATATGCATAATGTTTAGAAACATGGGGGTGATTACCAGAAGACACAGCCTGAGTGGCTATAGAGGAGATGTACTGGGGCATGAGGCTGCCGTTCAGAACTATTTTTTATTTTATTAAAAAAAAATTTTTTAACATGTATTTATTTTTGAGACAGAGAGAGAGAGAGAGAGAGAGAGAGCATGAACAGGGGAGGGTCAGAGAAAGAGGGAGACACAGAATCTAAAACAGGCTCCAGGCTCCGAGCTGTCAGCACAGAGCCCGAAGTGGGGCTCGAACCCACAGACCGCGAGATCATGACCTGAGCTGAAGTCGGACGCTTAACCAACTGAGCCACCTGGGCACCCCTAGAACTATATTTTTTAACTATGCATATGTATTATGTAGCTAAACATAAAAAAATAAATAAATAAAATTGAAACTTCAGTTCTTCTCTCTTTCTTCCAGAAAACTTTTCATGATCCAGTTCACTAATTCTCTCCTGGACTCAACCAAAAAACATAGAAAATGATGGGCAACCATTTTCTCATTTCTTCCAAGAATAACACAATAAGTAGCACCATTTTAGAAGCATGGTAAAGAAGTTAATTTAGCACATTCATTGGATATCTTAAGTCATCAGGACTTGATTCTCTTGATGAATAGGTGGAGAAAGTCTGCACTTGGGATTTGTTAACATTGAACTGAACACTGAATTTTGATCATCTCTGCAGTGTCTCTTTCCATGATAACCATTTTTATCTTTATCACTCTGCTCACGCACTTTCTAACTCTCTGCTCCAAAGCCTTTTTCCTTCTTTAGATTCCCTCAGAGCAGGACTCTATCCTATTTACCACTATATTCCTAGTGCCAAAACTGTGTGTGATACTTAATATGCAATCAATAGATCTTGTTTTAAGTGTATTAATTAATCCATGCATATGTATCTTAAAAGACTGAACTGTCTTCAACCACACGGTGAACAATTTAAAAAGCTAAGTCATACCCATTCAGCAGCTCTTTGCACTTGGAAACGTTGTTTAAACTCTCTGAGGCTTTTTTTCCCCATTTACTCAGTGGTGATAATGTTAGCTAAACATCTCATGGGACTGTTGCTAATATCTAGGGAGAAGGGGAAGGTGGTAATATTGAGTAGTAATCTATACAGGTAAAGGGATTGCATGTGTGATGTTAATAATGATTATTTATCCAGCACCTAGCAGGTGAAAGCTAAGGAAACCTTAGAAGTCTTACAGACCTTCCTGAATATCAAGACTGGTCTTTCAAACACAGTGAGGTGTTTAAGTCTGCAAAGATCGTCAGAGTTAACCAGAACTCCCAGCGTGGGAGGCTCAATAAAGTGAGTGGGGAAGGTAGAACAAATAAGGTAAGTCTGGGTACTGGAATCAGTTTAAAAGATGTCACCTCACAAAGAAATTCATAAGAGGGTTTTCGGTCCCTGGGTCCTGCATGTGCTGAATATACACTGCAGTCTTCAGATTTATTGACAAGATATCAGCAGAAGGTGAGCTGCCGACAGATCTAATAAAAGTTGGACAGCCCTGTGCACAAATAGCTCCCACTGCAGGCCAGCAAAATGAATAATATCTGTGTGTGTGTGTGTGTGTGTGTGTTGTGTAAACAAACTTTACCCAAAATAATTCTCTAAAATCTGTTCGTCTACTGACTTTCCCCCCTCACCATCGGGAAATGAGAATTGAAAATATTTAAATACTGGCAGAGGGATGGGATCTGGGCGGCAAACCAATATTCTCCATTAAAGTCCGAGATTTAAAGATCCATTTATCAAAACCTTTGGTGTGTGCCCAAGTCTTCCTGAATTAATGCATGCATGCATATGAAAATCAATGTTTCCTGCCCATATAAACACTGCAGCTCTGAATCAATCTCTCAAAGCCGAAGAGGGTTAAATATTTAAACAAGCTATGTATTGAAATACATTTTTAATGCTGTGAAGTCATTCTGATGAAAGATTACTCAGGAGCCTTCATTACTGAGTGTAGAGAGTAATGTGGTATTATCGGAACAGATGGCCCAGCTGTCTGTGGGCTCTGGCCCCCCTCAGGGTAGATTCAAATACTACTCCTAGAGTCAGCTGTTGGTAGCCAGTGGCCTGAATGGATGGCTGCCTTCACACCACACATCCCTACATGACAGCCATGTTGGCTGCTGCCTCGGAGAACATTTCCTTAAGGAGTCAAATGCTGCTTTGATTTGATTTGATTTGATTTGATTTCTTTGTAAGCACTTCATGTTTCTGCTGTTTGTTTCAAGCGGAGCCTGTTCTTCAGGAATCTAGAGCGGACAAGCTGACCATACCACTGCTTGTTGTCTGATCACTGCTGGGTTACTCTCAAAAGTCTGCATGGAGTGTGATTTAAGGCTACCCTAGCTTGTTACCTGTTTCTGATCAGGTGTTATAGTGACTAGAAAGGCCACATTATTGCACTTGAATTCAAAAGCCCTGAGGTATAGTACTTATTCCCTGGTTTACTAGCTGTTGGCTTTTTGAGAAACTGCTGTAACCCCAGTTATTTGATATGTGATCTCTGATGTTTCTCTCCTTCATAGCTTTCTCTGACCAGATTTTAAGTCATAGAATTATGGAAAAGAATCATAGAATATTAGTGATCGAAAGAGGACTGGACTCAGAGTCAGGTAGAGGGATCTGATCTCCAAAAGTCTTTTCAAACACCTTTGCCTCACTGCATCTCTAAAATAAGTTGAAAATTCCTGTTCTACCTACCTCTGTTGAGTATCTTGAGCAATCTGTTAAAATATTGAAAAACGTACATTAATTGTTAAAAATATATGTTCCCAATTGTGAGACCTAGAGATGGGAAAATGGGAGAGGCTCTGACAGTGAGGAGGAAGGGTCTGTGGTGTGGCCAGTGAGGTTGGTACATTTCAGAGCATTCCAGTAACTTATAACTTAAACACTGTGCTGTCCTATGTAAGGCAGATTAGTTAAGTTGCTGTTCATTCTAGCTCTCCAAGCCATGTTGTGGAAGGGAGTCTGTTGTAAAAAGCAACCATCTGAGACCAAATTTATTTCAGTACCAATCAGGTCAGAGCTAGAAGCCACATGGTGTACAATGAGACCATAAATGATGAGCACACAATGTGATTTTGCATTTGGATGGTGAACAAAATTTCAAGGTAAATGTGATACTTGACAAAAGACATTACATTCTTAAGTTAAATATTGACCCAACTAGACATTTTTGAAATTTCCTAATTGTAAGTTGATGCTGCTATTGGTAATAGTTATTCAGTAAAGAATAACATTCTTTCCAGGGAGAGGAAGTAAAACACACACACACTATTACAAGTAGACACAATTTTCTGTGGAAAAGCATGAAAAGAAAAAGTTGGAGAGGATTTAAAAGGAACACTTGGCAGCTTTCACATGTAGCCTCCTTGTTACAACCCCACTAATTCGACAAGGATCAAATCATCAACTGTAAGAGGAATTGGAGCCAGACCTTTTGAGTCACAGACTGATAGCTGCCATTTTCATTAGGTAAAGCCTGTCATTCCCTCTGCTTGCTTATTAGCTGTGGAAGCTGACGGCTATATATGTACAGCAGGGGCAGGCAGGTGCCAAACCCCACAGCCCTGCACTAGTTTGGCATGTTAAGGGTCCCCAGTTTCATTATTTCTTGTTTCTACAGACTAAGTAGTTTTTACCTCCTGCTTATTAATTTCACTTCTACCATGAGCACTACAGCTATACCACTGTATCCAACAATACGTCCCTACTGGCAATGTCACCAATTCATCCTGGCCCCCTGTGACTCAGATGGTTGAAACAATTGCTT
The DNA here is from genome assembly GCF_023721935.1 of Panthera uncia. Taxonomy (NCBI): domain Eukaryota; kingdom Metazoa; phylum Chordata; class Mammalia; order Carnivora; family Felidae; genus Panthera; species Panthera uncia. The sequence continues at coordinate 34,607,886 of NW_026057586.1, read as the reverse complement.
CCAGGTCAAGTCATATGATTCATTCCAAAATTATAAAAGTCAAAGGTCATGAATGAATCTGATCAATGGAGGTCAAGCCATGGAGCCAGTACATGAATCCTCTGGAAGATTCCACACAATTTCCTACTTCTTTTGCTTTTTTTTTTTTTTTCTTAATTCCTTCCAACTGGGATATCTATATGCCACTCCCTTGGGATGTTTGAATTTTTCCCACCCCCTCTGTCCCTAAGTAAGTTTCATGGTATCTATGAAGCATTCCCTAACCAACTAGCCTAGTGAGTTATTTTACTCATCAGAACTATACCTCGTGCTTTTTTTACAAAAAAAAAAAAATTTTAACGTTTATTTATTTTTGAGACAGAGAGAGACAGAGCATGAACGGGGGAGGATCAGAGAGAGGGAGACACAGAATCTGAAACAGGCTCCAGGCTCTGAGCTGTCAGCACAGAGCCCGATGCGGGGCTTGAACTCACGGACTGCGAGATCATGACCTGAGCCGAAGTCAGCCGCTTAACCGACTGAGCCACCCAGGCACCCTGTATACCTCGTGCTTTTTGAAATACTCCTTTGTCACATAAAATACATATCACAGTGGTAGCTAGGGGCTGGAGATGCACCAGTGAATTATCCATAGTCCCTATCTTCTGCCACCTAACTAGTCTGTGTGACTTTGAGAAAATGATTAATCTCTCTCATCTATAATGGGAATAATGCCTCTTCCACAAATTATTGTGAGGACAAAATAAGAATGTGTGTGAAATTCCTTTGTAAATTTTAAGTCACTACATAAACATAAGGCATTGTTTTTATTATGTCTACTTCCAATCATATTACCTCTCAATCATTTGTCTTAGTGTATAAAGATCAAGATATTTTTTGTTGGTTTTAGCAGAGTGATTTGCACATAAATATTGAATTGATTGATTCATTTTTGCCTTCAGATTCATGATCCAAGGTCTAATAATATTTCAAAATCTTGGCAGTCCATGACTGAGGTTTTGAGTTTCCTTTCTCCTTAGTCCTTGCAAGTTCAAATGGAGTTGGATGTCATCTATATGAGACTGTGGTCACTCAGACTTGGAAGCAAAGGGGGGCTGGGGTGAGGGTCTGTGTTCTCCACATAATCTCATTATACTTTCCTCATAACTTTCCAGTTTAGCAAAGGCACCTTGGCCAGCTGTTCTTCACCAAGTTTTTTTTTTTTTATTTAACTGATTTTAAAGCTTAATAGTCTTATTTTGTTGTTAGCACTTTTAGCAAAATTATCTTCAGACATAAGAAAGCAAAATAAGAGTGAAGAGTAAGTTTTGAATGTGTATTTTTTATTTTTGAAAAGTATATTCTTTTTTAAAATCTATTTATTTTGAGAGAGAGAGTGTGAGAGAGCATGAGCAGGGGAGGGGCAGAAAGAGAGGGAGAGAGAGTATGTCAAGCAGTCTCTGTGCTGTTAGCATAGCTCAATCCCCCAAACCAGGAGACTATGACCTGAGCCAAAATCAAGAGTTGGATGCTTAACTGACTGAACCACCCAGGTGCCTCTATTTTTAAAAAGTATATTCATATGAATTTCTACATAAACTTTTCAGGACGCCCACAAATCAAAACATTCTAAAACTCATCTTATTTTTTTATTAAAAAATTTTTTTTAATGTTTATTTATTTTTTGATAGAACACAACGGGGGCGAGGAGAAGAGAGGGAGGGAGACACAGAATCTGAAGCAGGCTCCAGGCTCTGAGCTGTCAGCAAAGAGCCAGATACAGGGCTCAATCCCACAGACCATGAGATCATGACCTGAGCTGAAGTCGGTCACCCAACCGACTGAGCCACCGAGGTGCCCCTCTAAAACTCATTTTAAAGATGAGAAATTCAAGAAAACTGACTCCAGAATAAGATTGTCTATGCTTTTTCTTCTTCATAGTAACAATTAAATGTAAATCTAATGTATTTGAAGAAGCAATTACAAAATCTGTTTTGCATACGGTTTGTACAAATGATCTCACCCTGGGACAGAGGGCTGATCTAACTAGATATGTGCAAGGAAAAGTAGTGGAAAATGACTCTCTCACCCTAAGCTACAGAGAGCACTGCCATCACATTTGTAGGCAGAGTCAACACTTGAGAGTGTACTCAAGGCAGCTGCTGGAAGAAGTCTGAAGGAATTGATAGTAGAAGAAACCAAACATCAGGTCATGTGGGAAGACCTCTGTTGTAAGATGTAAGAGAAACAAATATTTTATGAATGAAAAACAAACAAAAATTGCCAATTACACTCTGATACACCATTTTCTTATGTTCAGTTTATTTCAATTGAAAAAGTTCTTTTAGACTTATTTAAATATAGATTTTTATGAAAATCTCTGTTTTGTATACACAGAAAAGAAAGCATTGGTAACGTATACTGGTTTGGGAGGGGATTGGTACTGTTCTAACTCCAAATGTTCTCAGTGCTTCTCTAATTGGATATTCATGCTCATGCATTTGGCAATATTGTCCTCTGTGCCATGAAAAGAACTGATGAGTCAGCCTTACTTAAAGGGTGCTCTAGTATTGTTGCCAAAATTTTTTTTTCAACTGCTTAACTCATTCTATAAGTTATGATGGGTGTGCTCACCCAGTGATGATGTTGTGATAGACACCTGACTAACAGTGGTTAGTGTCATCTCAGAAGTATAAAATGTGATAGGACAAATGCATCCCGTTGTCTATGAAAATATGGAAATAGGAAATGAATCTGTAGTCAGGGATGGTGTAAAACCAGGTGTAAGTGGTATAAATACCAGGGGTCTAGCAAATTCAGGATGCAAGTGGTGGTCATTCCTAAGATAGGTGTGGGATTGGAGATGAATTTTCTGTGCCTTCTGGGGCTGATGCAATGGTGGATATAAAATTTTAACTTGAGAATGAATGGCTGCATTTAGTAATCCAGGACAGGGCTGCCCCATTATTTAGACACTGGACCTCCACTATCCCAATGTGCCCACTCACAAAGCCAGGAGTACTATACAGTTTAAGAGGTGACAGCTCTAAACTAGGCATCAGGCATCCTGAGTGTCAATCATGCTTCTGCCATTAACTTTGAGACTTCATTTCACTGATCCTTATTTTTGTCACCTAAAAATGGAACGAATCCCACTTGCCTCCTTCTCCTTAGAGATTACTATTGGTTTCTATAGACAGTCATGTAATGGTGGCTACACACAAGTTATCCAGATGAGTCTACCTCATCGGTCTTTAACCATGATCCTTTAGCAGAGGACCCTCACAGTACATATGGGGAATCTAAGACTTGTCTGTTAAGTCACCAGACCAAGTTCAACTCACTAGTAAATGTCATAGATGGAATTAAAATCCAGACCTCCTGAATCAAGTCCAGTTTTCTTTTATTATATCACACAATAATTGGGAAGGGCTATAGAGGAATAATGAGTTAATAATATATCCACTTATGGGTAAAGTGGAAGACTTTCTATCTCTAATACTTTAATTAAAGTCTTATTTCTTTTCTAGATGATAAGATAAGCAAATCTTGCTTCAGTGAAGAGTCTTATTTGGTGCCCTTAGATTTTTTTTCTTTGTCTCCCTCACCTCCAGCACCACTGCTACCACCTCAAAACTCAGATGCTGAGTTTTTGTTTTTTGAGAAACTTGGAGTAAATAGGAATCAGATCACAAGCAAGTCCAACAATACCATATTTAATAACACCTACAAGACAAAGTATACACACACAAACAAGCCAACATGTACAAATGAACATTCATAGAGATTTTATCATGAACTTGGCACTGTGTTCTGTGAGTTTACATGTGTCAGCTCGCACAATGCTTGCCATCTAGCTGATGAGAAAACTGAAGCTTGGCAAGATTACCCAATTTATCCAAATTCACAGAGATAGGACTTTTAATCCACTGCTAATTCCATTCTTGCCATTTGATTCTTTACCAGATGGGTGGAAATCAGAGAGAGTCAAATTCAAACTCCTGTCCTCATACTATAAGTTACTATCTTTCTTTTGCCATGATATTTTCCTGAGAAAGGAATGCATGGGAATTTTAAGATGGCAGATGGGGAAGAAGGCTCTTTAAACTACTGACTACTTTTCTTGTAAGGAACACTAGCCATGGTTTTTCTGATTGTATGAATATCTACCCATGGAAAGAAACTTCAGAATAAAATTAAAAAAAAAACAAAAACTAACAACAATAGCAAACACATCTTCGGAGGCATGAACTCAGTTGTGAGGATTGTGAGGGAAGCATCTGAAGTACTGAGGATAGTCTCCTTTGAAACTGTTTTTGGATGACAGGCTAAACAGTCTTTATCTTATTTACTCAGAGCCCCTTTTCCATTGTGTGTGGTTTCCCGATTCCCAGAAAAAGCTGTGCCTCACACCCAAAGCTTCTGTGTGCAGACTAGCCTCTTTGAAAAGTTGCTGGTAGGGGTACCTGGGTGGCTCAGTCAGTTAAGCGGCTGACTTCGGCTCAGGTCATGATTTTGTGGTCCGTGAGTTCGAGCCCCGCGTCAGGCTCTGTGCTGACAGCTCAGAGCCTGCAGCCTGTTTCAGATTCTGTGTCTCCCTCTCTCTGACCCTCCCCCGTTCATGCTCTGTCTCTCTCTGTCTCAAAAATAAATAAACGTTAAAAATAATTTAAAAAAAAGTTGTTGGTATCACTCATTAACTCTCTCAGGAGATACATGGATGCTTGACTGAAGAGCTAACACCATGCCTGGTTTATTAAACACTATATGCACAGCACCAGTCTAGGCCCTTTTTGGGGTACAACAAACATGTGGTCCTAGGGCTCAGATAGTTGTATATCTACACAGGGATTCTGGATAAGGCATATGAAACCTAATGCAACACAAGGCCCAGTTCTGGCGTCGGTTTGGAATCTGAAGGATAAACCTTAAAAAAGTTCAGCAAAGACAAAACAGCTGTGAAAAGAAAGATAAAATATAGGTGTTCGAAAGAAGTGAGAATTGATTCAAAATTTCTTATTTTACGTTCTTATTTCCATCGTCATTTACATTGTAAAAAAAATATTTCCAAGGAGAGGCCTTGAAGTCAAATTACCAGTATCTTGTAACCTCTCCAATCATACTAGGAACCCCAGTCTTCTCTGGGTTTTCTACATTCTTCACATTTTCCCAGCCTTCCTAATGTCTTCATTCTTTCTCTCTCCTTCCATTAATCCCTGGCTTTTAATTCTTCTTTCCCTCACATTTCTCCTTACCTTCATGGCCTTTAGCATATTATATCCTACCATATCTTGTCTTTCTCATAATTGCTTTGTCTCCCTTCAGTCACATCTGTCTTTGCTGAAGCTGCACTGCCAGTTGTGAACTAATGAATGCACCTATTGAGACTCCTGGATTTGGGAGGAAGATTCTGGGAATCCAACATTTGGATTATCAGGCATCAAAGAACTTCACAGATCCTCTGCCAAAACTATGTAAGGGGAAACTCCGTCATAGAAGGACATTGCCTATAGAATTGAGGTGTAAAAAGCAGAGGTCCTAGCTCAAAGGAGTAAATTGGTATCAGCTAATCTCAACTTTCACCTTGGACTCATGCTCAGTTATTTTAAGAAAGGAAGAAAAGAATCCCCTGCATATTGATTACCTACTATGTGCCAAGACTTGTTCTGGGCACTTTTAAACATTTAATTCTCCCAAGAGCCATCAAGGTGGATATTAGTATCGCCCAATTATAGATAGGGAAACTGAAGCTCAGAGTTTTAAGTCTATCACCCAAGGTCATGCAGCTGACAATAGCAGAGACTATATTCTGCCTTTCTGCCACTATTTCTAATGTCCTTTCTACCTCCTTTCCCACAAGGACCACTGCCACCAGACTATCGGCAAAGATAGCAATCCTAACAGTTGTCTCAGCCTTGTAGTAAAGCTTTGATGTCTCTTTGTTGTTTCAGGCAGGACCCTGGGTGGCATGCTGAGGAGAGGACAGCGACAGTTTCAGGCAGACCAGGAGGAGACAGGGCTGGGGGCTTGGTCACACAAGTGGGGGCTGGAAGGTACAGGAAGTTGGCAGGTCATAGGCCACATTCCAGGGAAGTCAGCTAGGCAGGTAGACATCAAAAGCCCAAACAGTCAGGGTCCAGAGACTCCGTGATCACAGAGGCAGCGACAATGGTTCTATTGAACAGGAGACATGAAGGCAAACAAAGATTCTAGGACAGGTACCTCTTTTGTTGCCTGCTGAGTGTGAGCAGCTTTGGATCCTAGGTGTTAAAGAAAGTTATAAGGATCTCAGATACCCGCAGGAAAACCGTGCCCCTTATGGAACATAAAACAGAGATGTGGAAATTGTTTTATTGTGGTTAGTGCTGCAAAATGACTAACTTTATGTTGGATGATGCATCTGAGATTTGGAATTAAGATGTGAATAGATGCCCCATTTGCATTACTTACACTTCATTGTTGTATCTCAGAAATCTCTAGAGACAATGAAGTTTTTTGGCCTCCAGCCTCATGATTTTATACCCCTCCCTTCCACCTCTGACCTGGTGTTAAGTATTACCCCTTTATTCTCATGCCTGCTTCCAACCCCTGTCAAAACCTGCTCTCTGATTACACTTAGCAGAGTAGGGCACACTTCTTTCCTAAGGGAACTGATTTACTCAGATGGCAGCCATGGGAAGTTCAGTTAGAAAGACTCTTTGAACAAGGACTGAGATGAGGCAGGGCTCTCTGGATCCCCTAATCTTCCAAGAAGTGAGTGAGCAGGTGGCTCTTCCACCTACGCATAAGGTCAGTCCTGACAGCAGTCAGTTTTTTTGTGTGTCCTGGAAGCATTTTCTCAGAGTGACATTGACATATGTCCCCATAAATAAATTAGCAAACCCATCTCAGCTGACACGTTTGGCAGAAACAAGAAGTTCATGTGCCAGTGTGTGGGTTAATTCCCGTGCCCGTTCCACTGGGAGAGATCAAGTGTATCAATGTGTGTTCATATCACAGGCACCAGGATTGCAGAAAGCTTTTCTTCTTTTTTCTTGGTTTTCACGGAAATACATTTTGACTTATCTATATAAAAGATGTATGTGAGAAATTATTAAACTAAGAGAGAAGTGCTAGAAAGACAGGAGGACAGATGAGGCAGAAATAGCACTTTAAAATTTACAAAAATAGAAATAGGGACTTCACACTGCTTACCCCCAAAATTCTCACTGTGCAAGGTAGATATTTATGTTCTTTCTATTGAAAAGTTACTCCCACTAAACCTTCATAAGAAATTAAGCTATAAAAAAAGGATAAACAATATCTAGTCCTTTCCACCTTGTTACTTCTGAAAGAGCTGTGACTGCTCAAAAATGCCTTTGCTTGCCCATATAATTCTATTGAAGTTTAGAGAACCTTTGTGTGCTAAGTTCCTGTGATAGGCATTCCAAGCGATAAGAAAAATGTAAGTGGACACATTTCCTGTTATAAATGGTTAACTGAGAGAAGCAATTACAGAAACAAACATAACAAGTTTATTCAATAAATATTGATTGAGCACTTGAGATGTGCCAGGCCCCATGCTAGATGCAGTCTGATTCATGCCCGTCCTGCAGGTGAGTGGTAATTCTCAACTAGATAAGGGAGTTTTTCCCACCAAATTGAGGTGGTTCAATTCATCACCTCAAGATATTTAGAATAATACATGGAACGTTTTGTCCATGAATCTGTTTACTAATTCATGTATATATTTACTGTTCACTTATTGTGTGCCATGTGTTCTGCTAAATGCTGGAGATATAGCAGTGAATAAGTTAGAGGAAGCCCCGGCCCTCATGAAATGTACAGTCTAGTGATCCTCAATTTTTTATAACAACACAATGTTCATTTGAGAGCAACTGCGCCTATCCTATGTAGTGAGAATGGTGCTTTTCTTCCTGGTAAGACTGAATATAAGGTTGTGCATGGTCAAGATTTCCTGGACTAGGAATTAGAACAGTCTCTAAATAATTTACCCCTTCCTTGAATATAGCCAGCACAACAGGTCTGTGCCTATGTCTCCATGTGCTAGAGAAGGGATAGATATTCAAGAAATGCTTTGTATAATATGAAAGTCACTAGCCTTATGTGGCTATTAAAATTAAATTAATATTAAAATGTTAAATTCAGTTTCTCAGTAATAACACTAGCCCATTTCAAGTGCTCATGGCCATATGCAGCTAATGGTTATCATATTGGAGAGTGCAGAACAGAACATGTTCATCATCACAGAAAGTTTTAGCACTTCTCTAGAAGATAACTCCTGGTAATAACATCTATGAAGGCTGTCTTTTGGGTGTTTCACTACAGAATTCAAGTCGTAGCTCCCTGCTTTGAAATTCTACCTCACCTTTTCCATGCAAAAATTATGTGGCATTATTATGCAAACTCATATAGATGTTTATGTTTTCTTGTATATGCCTTTGTCCCCTATTGGCCTGGAAGCAGTTGTGGGCAATGATCATGCCATATTCCTCTATATTCTAAATGCTAGTGCAGTGTTCTACAGATGGTAGGACCTCAATAAATGTGCTATTGGTGAGGAGGATAATTTATGATATTCAACTGCACCCTAACAGACTGTGAGCTGTGCCTCTAAGCAACCGAGGGGACTTGTACTATAGAGAAGCCCTAAGGGACAGATCACGAGTTTGGACTTCACCACATTGAGTTTGATCCCAAAGGCTATTTCTGCACATCAAGCCATCTGGAGATAGCGTGGGTGCCAGGCATCATGCCTGTGCAGTGATGTATCTCATCTCTTGGTATTTAAATGCTGTCTTGGCATGGGACACTGGTGTCCACAGTGAGCCACAGGCATAGGAAAAAAGTTCTGACTCCAAGTCGTGGGTTGCAAACTTTATTTCCTTGGTTGAACTTAGTTGTCTCTGGGGCCAGCCACACATCCATTTCCACAGCTGCAAGGAGTCTTCATACTAGGTCTCTAAGGCTATGATCACAAAACAGCCTTATAATAATGAGAAGGGATTAGAGTTCCAGGGGATGGGTCATGTCCAAATTCAGTTCATAAAAAACTGAAAAATGATGTCTGCTCTGGAGGATCACATCCACTCTGGAGGATGAATTCTTTTAAGTTAAGTAGCCTTCAGCATTCCTCAGTTGCATCAAGACCCAGCTGCCAAGAGGAACAATATTGCAGCCACTTAAATGTTTCATATGATAAGATTGTCTTCTTGTCATTGCTCCCTCCCTTACTGAGGTCCATTTTCTCAGCTCCCTTGTCTGCTTGCATTTGTGTCAAAAGAAACTGTACTCTTTTGCCCACACTGTTGGCTTTGGAAATTGAGAGAGAGTCTAAAGCAATGGGTCAAGATTTACAACACATCTTTTCTTCAAGCCTTCTTCTTTCAAATAAACTCAACAAAGTAACTCTTATTAACCCTTTGCAAACAAATACTCTGGAGACCCAAGAGCTTAGGTGAGTGGGGGAGGTTCCATAGTGACATAATGGTGGTAGAATCAGTACTAGAAACAAGTATGGGAATTGAAACAGAGTCAGAAGAGAAATTATATAAGATTTCAGAAATGTTGAAAAGGATGTCTGCCTTCCATATGTCCCTTTGTCTGCTAATAAATGGATCACTATGACTATTGATTGAATGCTTAGAGTGTATAAGAATATATGGCCAAATATCGGGTGTAAACTTCTTTTAGAAGTTCACCTTCCTAAGGGTGTTTACAATTCCAATTTGGAGTGGTTTTGAAAAAGAAATTAAAATATCAATATAATGTATGCAAAAATAAAAATTAATATACAGGCAATAAATGGTAACTGAGTTCAGAGGAGGACAAGAACCCTTCATGTAAGTGCTAACACAGATAAATTATTGTTTTATAGAAATGAAATGGAAAGTAGAAATTAGTCTGTCATTCAAAGAGAACGGGAAATTTAAGTAAACCACATGGAGATTGGGAAGTCCAATACTGACTTAGTCATTAAGGAATAGGCAGAAACAAAACAAGTAAGTCAGGATGGATCCATATTTTGAAGGTATTTGAATTCCGGGCTTGAAAGTTTTGACTTTATTTTGTGCAATTAAGAGGTGTTTGCCAGGGCGCCTGGGTGGCTCAGTCAGTTAAGTGTCTGACTTTGGCTCAGGTCATGATCTCATGGCTCGTGAGTTTGAGCCCCACATTGGGCTCTGTGCTGACAGCTCAGAGCCTGGAGCCTGCTTCAATTTCTGTGTCTCCTCTCTGCCCCTCCCCTGCTCGTGCTCTCTCTCTCTCTCTCCTCTCAAAAATAAATAAAAACATAAAAATTTTTTAAAAAAGAGGTATTTGCCAAAGAATCCTTAAATTCCAACCTGCCCTCCTGATCCTATACAACCATGCTTATTTGCATTCCTATTTTTGGTTTTTATACTACTCATGCCCTCCTTTTAATGCTTCCACATTAGTTGTTACTGGATTTTTCAGGATTCAATCCAAACTCTACCTCTTCCAGGAAAGCTTCCTCAACTTGTGCAGCAATTATACACAAATCACATAATCATCCATTTACATGTTTTCTTGGTATGTTTCTATAATGTTATCTGTTATGTCTATATAAATAACATAACTCTGTACATTATAAACACCATTAAGACATAAACTCCTTAAGGTCAAAGAATAGAGTTGACGTTTCTGTTTTTTTCAAGGTACAGTCCAGAGCTCATGGTAGAGAAGATTATGTTGACTTGAATTGAAGAAATGCAGTTAGTGGGAAAGAAATATTGTTTTTATGCGGTTAACTTATTGAAATATAACACTAGTAATTCTAAAAATACAAGTGTTTAAAATTGCTGTATAATTTCCATCACTCAATTTCTGCTTTAGGACTGGTGGGGGCAATGGAATGCATGGTAAAATATAACATACTTTGTCTCTAAAACTCCCTTAAAAAATAAAGTTGAAATATCCTAAGAAATTTCAAAATCATTCTCTTAAGACACAGAATCTAGCTTTGTGAAATCAAAGAGTATGTGTGATAATTACCAGCTTTGGCAAAAAGTGCTCAGATTTTTAAAAACTTGTTCAATATGTATTGAAATCTTACTATGTGGGGATGCAGTCCTGACACATAAGAAGTATGAGCATGTACACAAAAACTTTAGAAAGTTCTTGAAACCTGCAGAGGCTATGCTTTTATTCCAAATTTCCCTTGTATATCATTCTGTTTTAGCTAGTTATTGTGAAGTTTCCTGCTTCTCCATTAAGACTACAGTCAGTGTCCTTTCGTCTTGTCTGGTGTCTGGCACATAAAAAAATGGTAACCAAAAAGAGTTTGTTGAGCTTGTCATTGGGCTTAAGTGATAAAGATGGAAAGACCTCAGAACTAAAGAATCAAGTATTCACACAACATCCTTTCTATACACTACAGACATAATTAGAGTTCACTACATTGAGAACTTCTCAAAGCATTACTGTTTGGAAGTGAGAGTCTGGACGACTTTTCTTATTGAAGAAGAAATGCCCTTTGGAACACCACTTTGTGAAAACAAAGAAACAGATGTCTCCTTTTCACACGATTGATCCCACATATCTGCTCACAGCACAATGTATAGATAGGAGTCTCGTATCCATATTTTTAATGTGAGAAATCAAGCCTCAGCGGACCCTCAGTAGGGTCTAAACCAAGCTAGGGATGTTGGAACTCAAAGACCAATGACAGTCGGTGTATGTCCTGTCTATTTAATCTTTAGCAAACCTCTTCCTCAGCTCATCCAAGCAGGAACTGCAGGTTTTATTACCCCTCCAACATTTGGTTCCATTCTCTGACATTTTTCTTGTTGCCTGTGATTTTACAAAGCATCCACTTTTCACAAGTGAAAACTGATTTTGTCCAAACAGATGCTTGTTTCTATATTTTGCATTCTGGAAAAAAAAATATGGATATGATTTGGTTGGGGAGGGGGCTAGAGATAGATGGGGAATGAAATCGCTGGTGGTTGCACAGCTTGAGCTGAAATTAGAAGCCAAGTGAGAGCTGTAAGCAGGAGGAAGGAGGTCTCCAAAGAAAATTTGTTGTATAATAAAATGCTCATTGAAAATATTCTGACAAGGAGCCCTAACAAAATTCTTACATATTATAGGCTAGGAGAGAAAATGGTTTCTTTCCTAAGTTTCTCTGAGAATTTGTGGTAAGCTAGATTTGGACAAGTTATTCCAAATGAGTCAAACAATCAAATCTTCAATCAATTCCTCAATCAGCAATCATCCTGTAAGCACAATTTTCCCCCCTGATTGCTGTTAGGCTTGAATCAAGAGAATCAGGAGAAAAACAAACAAGCAAGCAAAACAAACAAACAAACAAACAAACTGCTTAGATAATGGCCAGGAAGTGCTGAGTATGGGTGGGGCACAGGGATAATAAACATGCAGAAGGGGTGAGCTGATGAGATGGGACAGAGAAGTCTCAGGAATTATTTCTCCAGGGCACAGCTGGCCTGTTGTTCCACAGCTCAATCCACTGCTGTGGCCCTCACTCTGAATTTCTTGACATTATGCAGGGTTGGTAGAGGGCCTGATGCCTGATCTCCCACCTGCTCTGTTGGCACCACATGCACTAAGGGCAGGCCCATTCTCCTTAAGTGACTTTGCTGGCCTGTGTCTGAGATGTGCCTCATTGTCACTTGGCTGCCCCTGTCCAGAGCCTTCTGAGCCAGGTTGTGGGAACTGTTTGTCGTCCATTGTCAGCATCCTGCATTTCTGAAGGGTAGCTGGTACAGATTTATAGGCGGGCAAGCTTCTAGAGACCACTAAATCAAGTACTGCAGGTGGCCCCTGTGAGTGGGGTAAGAGCGTCTCCTGGACAGTATCTCATTTTATCCTACGCACCACCCCGCTCCCCAAGCTAGCATGTTAAAGAGATTCCAGCTTTCTGCCCAGATGCAGGTCACTCAGAGCAGTAAGTAACCATGTTCCCCTCATTCTCCTGCAGCATCTGAGGGGAATATCCTTGCACGTACAGAAGGCACTCCATCCCCGGTATACATTCAGTACCACTCACATGTAATTGGAATGGCTTCCTTCTAATCTGGTTTGGGCTCTGATGATAACTGCTTCCATTTATACAATCAGAGCTCACTGCTGAGTGACTTTGCGTTCTACATCAAAGGTAATTATTATTTTTATAGTTCAATTAGCAAACATTACATTTCTGTTTGCCTTGCTAAGATGGTACAACTGAATTTAACAATAACACACTTATTCCAAAGCTACCAAGGGACAAGATGCTATTATAATATCATAGCACTTATTTTCCTTTTGTGTTTTCCCCCCTAGTCCATTATGCAGACAGGCCATATTCAATTTGAAAATGAGAATGCTTCAAATTAAGAATGTTAGGCCTAAAAAGGCCTTGTAATCCTACAAAACTAACTTCTCAACTTAGAAATGAGGACACTGGAACCCAAATTCAGTGATTTGTTCCAAATTATACCAGTCTGTAAAAGAAACAGCTTTCTAACCAATATCTTCAGACTCCTAGTACAGTGCTCATTTTTTCCCTTCTCTCTTTAAGCTCTGGATGCAGAAAAGAGGAGAGCAGGATTAAAGGATAGAGGAAATGATCACCATGTGTGAAGTATCTCCTGCATGCACAGCATATTGTAGAATTTGATGTCTTAAACTGGATACCTAGGCCCTAGTCTCTGATCTGACACCAGTTATCCGTGTGACCTTCTGACCTGATTCTCCCTGAGCTTCCGTTTCCTCCCTCACATGAACAAGAGAGCTGGGACTAGAGTATTCCATGAATTCTTTCTTGCACTATCATTCTGGAACAAGTCTCAGCCATATCTCAGTTTAAGTGTCTAAGTACCTTTAAAAAATTTTTTTTTCAATGTTTATTTTATTTTTGAGAGAGAGAGACAGAATGTGAGAAGAGGGGCAGAGAAAGAGGGAGACACAGAATCTGAAGCAGGCTCTAGGCTCTGAGCTGTCAGCATAGAGCCCAGTGCAGGTCTCAAACCCACAAACCGTGAGATCATGACCTGAGCCGAAGTCAGCTGCTTAAACGACTGAGCCACCCAGGTGTCCCTCTAAGTACCTTTTTAATATTCTTTTTAGTTTGTTGATGCAAGTGGAGAGTGGGTCTTTTTGCTCTATAGGAGTATCGCTATATGTTCCTGGATTTAACCACAATTTGAAGCCTTTTCAAATAGGTTATTTTTTCCTCTTTAGTCCTGAAACTGCTGGCATAGAGCCAGGGGGAAGAATATATACCATCCCAGACACAGAGCCCAGTGTACGGGTGGGTGGTCAGAGCTGGGTCCAGCACAGAGGAGGCAGCTCTCTTCCTCTCCCACAGCCTGCTTGGGCTGTGTGGGCACAGGGCTCTCTAGCAATCTGACAGCCTGTTTCCATATTATCACTGTTTGCTCCTCTCCAGCTTTATTAAGCATGTTAAGTAAGATGTTTTGCCATGTTCTTACAGAGTCTGTTGCATTGATTATTCACAATGCCAGCCCCCCTCCTCCCATCCTGCTTGGTAGCCCCCCCACCCCTGCCTTGATTTATTACCCACTATATTGTTCCCAGCGCAGACCTTTTCATCATTGTCACATATATGAGCCTGGTGATGAGATATACTCGGTAGTGGCTGGAGGGGCAGGAGGGAGCCTTAGGAATCAAGCTAGGAGGAAGTTTGCAACCGATTATATCTTTTTCTAAAACCCATCTCTGCTTATATTTTGGAGGATCCCAAACATAATTCTCTTTGTCTCTTTATAATATATAATTCAATGGCTTATTTGAAGAACAAAGTTTAGACTTTCTAGGCAAGTTTTACCAGAAGTCCTGAAATAAGTAACAAAGATAAAGGCAACCAATTACTGAACATTTAGTAAATGTTAAGTGATGTTAAGTGCTTTATGTGGATGATCTCATATGATTCTATTTCAAAACAACAAACAAACAAAAAAACAAACAAACAAAAAACCTGCCTTGTTATATGGATCCTGTTTTAATCCCACCATTCTTTTTCCTGTGAAGAGATTAAAACATAAAAGGATCTAATCACATCATTACAAAGGGAGTAGGTCCCAGGTTGGGGCCCCAGCTCTCTCTGACATCAGAAAGGCACTCCTAATGACTACATGAATACTCTCTCCAGATTCAGATACAATACAGAATTTTTTCTAATGGTCTGAGTGGGTTTTCTATTTGTGGTTTTTAAAAATTTAGCTGAGGCAAAGAAAATAAGGTATCTCTTATGGAAGGCCAATGTGTTAAAAAAAATAATAACAAATAAAAAAAAGGAAGGCAGAAATAGGGGAAGAATCTCCAGAAAGAGATGAGAAACCATTGGAGGCTTCTGAGCAAGGAAGGACTTTACATGAATTGTTATTTTCTGTTTTTTAATCTGCTATGCTCATATTATGTGGTAGAGGGCAAGAGAAGAAGTAAAAAGAGCACTTAGGAGCTTAATTCCAATATTTCTCCTCCTATTCTCTCCTCACACCCTATGAGAGGCTTGAAACATTAAACATAAAACAAAGAAAGAATTACACCTCTCGATGTCTACCACAAACACATCACTATACTTCATCATGCATCTATCCATTCATTCCATTTCTTTAATAAGACTCAAATCAAGGTGCAGGCATGGGCCTTCTTTGTGCTGATAATCCAGCACACATCCAGTCAACCAGAGTTCAACTCTGGTCTGCCATTTTTTTTTTCTTGTTCTTCTTTAGATACAAAAAAAAATAAAAATAAAAAATAAAATAAAAAAAAATGACACCACACAATTCTTAAATGAACTTTCACTGAGTTTTGACAAAAGCATACATCCATGCAACATACACCCTTATCAAAATATAAAACATTGCAATCTCAGAAAGTTCTCTTATATCCCTTGTGAAAGTTTGTCCCTATCTTTCAGAGGAAGTTGTTATCCTGATTTTATTCCATCATTGATTACTAATACTGTTCTAGAATTTCACACACATAAAGATATACAGTGTATATTCTTTTCTGAAAGTTTTCTATTACTCAGTATATTTTTGAGATTAATGTGTTTCCATGTATTAGTAATATGTTCCTCTTTGTTGTTAAGTACTATTTCATTAAATGAACATGTCACCTTTTCCTTACCCATTTTTCTGTTGGTGGACATTTGATATTTCCAATTTTTTATTATTGTGAATAAGGTTGTTATGAACATTTTCATACAAGAATTTTTGTGAACATTTGTTTTCGCTTATTTCGAGTAAACACATAAGGGTAAATTACTAAGCGAGAGAGTAGAAAGATGTATATTTAGTTTCATGATCAACTACTGGAATATTCTCAACAATGTTTATAAATTCTAGTTGCTCTGCATCTTCACCAGTACTTGGTATTTTAGTCATTTAAAATTTTTAGCTGTTCTGAGGAGTGTGTTAATGTATCTTGTGGTTAAATTCTGACGACTAATAATGTTAAGCACCTTTTCATTGGCCTAACAGATATTTCTACATCTTCTTTTATGAAGAGTATGGTTTTTTTTTTCTTTTTTTTTTATTGGGTTTGGATTTTTATTATTGTAATATTTTGTATTTTTAATATTGTAATATATTATAATTATTGTATGAGTATTCCTGAGTGTTAAATTTTACAGTAAAAATCCTCAGAATGCTAAAATAAAATAGGAACAAAAATCTATGCATGTAAGCTGCCGTTGAAACCATTGGCAACTGTTCTACTACTTCATATTGACAAAAGGTTTTATTTTAATGTATTAAGTTTTGTCTTTGTTACCTTAACTATACATTAATATTCCCCCCAGAGTAAGCAGAAATAGAGCATAATAACTACTCAAGGAAAAATAAGTCAATAGAAGTAAATGTCAAGAAAATGGGAGAAAGAAACGTAAAAAGTTGAAAGTATTACAAAGAAAATAAACCCAAATGTATCACTTATTACAATAAATATAAATGGACAAAGCACTCAGGTTAAAGTCAAAGATTGCCTGGTTATATGAAAAATACAAGTATGCACTCTTTACAAGAGACTTATTTAGGATAGAAACCCTGAGAAAAGGAGACAAAAATTTAAAAAATATTTATTAGGAAAATACTAACCAAAAGGAAGCTAATTTGGCAACACCAATATCATGTAAAATATAATGTTATGGATAAAGTGTGCTACTACATAAAGATTTCAATTTGCCCAGATGCCTGGGTGGCTCAGTAGGCTAAGCATCTGACTTTAGCTCAGGTCATGATCTCACGGTCTGTGAGTTCGATCCCCATGTTGGGCTCTGTGCTGACAGTTTAGAGCCTGGAGCCTCATTTAGATTCTGTGTCTCCCTCTTTCTCTGCCCCTCCCCCACTCACACTCTGTCTCTCTCTCTCTCTCTCAAAAATAAATAAACATTAAAAAAAAGATTTCAATTTTCCAGAGTGATATGAAAGTTCTAAATGTGTATGTACCTAATTCTATAGCTTTAAAATGTATGAAATAAAAAGCTAAAAAACTGTGAAGAGATATGAACAGATTGAAATCAAATTTTAAGAGTTAATACATCAGGAATCAGAACAAGCAGAAATAAAAAGCAATAATATAATATATATATGAGCAACACTGTTCCAAACTTGACTGAATGGCCATGCAAACAACATTGAATTTAACAAGTGGAGAACACAGATTACTTTCTAGAAAAGGACATAACACTATATAAAAATATTAAAATAAACTTTTAGATAATGGATATTTCTAAGTAGAAAGCATAGTGTGTATTTAAGTTACTTAGGGAAAAAATAATAAAAAACCTACATACCAAAACTTGTGAAACAAATAACTAGGTAATTATGTGGGGGGGGGGAGTTTTAAATGTTTAATTTAAGAAAGGAGAATGGGCTAACCCTCAATAATACACTATACATAATAATAAAAAAAAAAACTACAAAATAGACCCAAATAAAATTTAAAAAAAAGAAATGTTTTCAAAATGAGAACAGAAATTAATAACATAACATAAACACAAATGAGAGAATTCATAAAGCTAAAAGTGAATTCATTAAAAAGACTTATGAAATTGACAAATCTCTGATAATAGCGATCAAGAAAAATAAGTGTGAAGTTTAACAGAAGAGCCATAAGAATTACAGCAGAGATTAAAAAGCAAATAAGAATGTTGGGCACTTGAAACTAATGTAACACTGTGTGTCAACTACATTCAAATTAAACAAGCAAACAACAAATAAATACATTCTTTGGGT
Source organism: Panthera uncia (assembly GCF_023721935.1). Classification (NCBI taxonomy): domain Eukaryota; kingdom Metazoa; phylum Chordata; class Mammalia; order Carnivora; family Felidae; genus Panthera; species Panthera uncia. Next base: position 34,589,683 of record NW_026057586.1, on the reverse strand, counting down.
GTAGACCACCCCCTCCCTGCCAAAAAGAAAAGTGAAGAGAAGAATATTATGAGCAACTTTATTCTAATCCATTTGAAAACTTACATGTATTTGAAGAAAAGTCAAAAAATACAAATGACCAAATCTGACCCTATTATAAATAGAGAAATATTATGTCTCATGTCATGTTGGGCCCTGAATTGAGTGTGGAGCCTGCTTAAGACTCTGTCTGTCTGTCTCTCTCTCCCCACCCTCTGCTGCCCTTCTTCCCCACTCATGCTCTCTCTTTCTCTCTAAACAAACAAACAAACAAACAAAGAATCCTTGCAAAAGGGAAATATATCTAGATAATTACATTACTCAGCAAAATTTAACATTTTTAAATTTTTTGTATTAGATTTCCCCAGGAGCTAATGTTGAGACAAGGATTTGAATGAAACAGTGTCTTTAGGAGACGGATCTCAAGAATCACTGAAAGGGGTGAGAAAGGAAGGCAGAAAGGAGAAGGAATACAATAAAAGATAAATCGGTGAATGGTTTGCCCGTGGGCAACTGCATCTTGATCTCGGGAGAAACCTCTGAATAATTATGTAGTCAATGTCTTCAAATTTTCCCATCCAGAAGAAAGGAAACTGGGGTACATATAAACTAACATCTGTCTGTTATTGGTTGAGGGTTTCTCCCAAGGGCATTTACTCTCCTGCACTGCTGCCCTGTCTTAGAAATATACCTCCTGCCTCCAATAGGCAGAGGAGGTCCTTAGGCAGAGTTACTAGTGCTTGCAGTAAAAAAACTGATCTATGGAGAGGGGTGGGAGGATGGGTGAATAGGTAGGTGAAAGGGATTAAGAGGTACAAACTTCCAGTTATAAAATAAATAAGCCATGTGGATGAAAAGTAAAGCATAGGGAATATAGTCAGTAATGTTGTAATAATTTTGTATGGTGATGGATGATGACTATACATAACATGGTGAGCACTGTGTAATGTAGAGAATTGCCCAGTCATCATGATGTACACCTGAAACTAATATAACATTGTGTATCAACTATCCTTCAATTAAAAAATAAAATACAAATTAAGAAATGCTATCAGTGTATCTGGGACTAGTGAGTGCTGAGGATGGGGCACTGCTACCATCTGCTATAACTAACCAATACTTAGGAAGCAGATTATTCCAATTGCCCCAATATATATAGTACTACATATAAGAGAAATTTCAAGCAAATACATTCTTACTAGAGGCGAAGAAACCCTAAATGAAATATTAGTAAATCATATTTAGCGATTTATCAAGTTGGATTTATCAAAAAAATGCATGTTGGATTTAATAGTAAATAGTCTGTCTACTAAGGTAATTTATTTCATAAACAGATTAAAAAGAAAATAGCCCTAAGAACACCTTGATAGATAAAGAAAAATATTTGGTAAACTGTAATGTCAATATATGATAAAAAGTCATTAAATAAGAAATAATAAGTAGTTCCTTAAATAAGTTCCTTATTTGCATGGTTCCTAAATAAGGAACTTCCTAATTGAATCATCGATTCTGACGTGTGGGTTTTTCCTCACATCAAGAAATTCTCAGAAGCTGGTTGTCCTACAGTTCAGCTCAGTTGTGATACTATCTACCTGTGATAGTGCCAGACCCTATAGCTCAAGGTGTCAGTCTTACAAGACTGCCCCCCATCCCTTCAGATGCCAGTCACAAGTCCAGGTTGTCACCTGTACTTCTGACTGACCAGCTGTAGACTGGAGGTTCCCCTTACACGTTCCTTGTGTTCAATTAATTTGCTAAAGTAGCTTATAGAACTCAGAAAAAAATTATACTTACCAGATTACTAGTTTATTATAAAAGAATAGAATTGAGGAGTAGCTAGATGGAAAAGCTGCATAGGGCAAGATATGGGGAAAGGGCACAGAGCTTCCATTTCCTCTCTAAACCTGCCACTCTCCCCAAATCTCCACATGTTCACCAACCTGGAGGCTCACTAAAACCCCTCTTTTTTTTTTTTTTTTATGGAGCCTTCATTAATAGGCATGATTGATTAATTCATTGACCATTGGTGATTGAACTTGATTTCTTGTGCTTCTCTCAGGGAGGTCAGGGAGATGGAACGGAAAGTTTCAACCCTTTAATCCTGGCCACCAGCCTCTGTGCTTAGATGTCATCCAAAAGTCACTTAATCAACATAAGGTGTCTTTAAAAGACACCTTTATGGTTCTTATCATAGGAAATTCCAAGAATTTTAGGAGCTTTGTGCCAGAAATGGGATAAAAATCAAATGTACATTTATTACTATAAATCATACTATCACAAACTTCCTTAACCTGATAAAGAGAAGCAACAAGGGTGACAAAAACCAGGGACAATACTCTTCCATATGAATAAATATTTTAAAGTATTTTCTTTAAAATCAAAAACAAAGCGATGAAACCCATTATCATCATTTGCAGACACCATGCTAGATATCCTAGGCCAGCAAAGATGAGAAAAGAGATATTAAAGACAAAAGAATCAGAAAGATATAAACAAAACAAATTATTTTCAGATGTTATGATTGTTTATGTAGAAAACCAAAAAGCATTTACAGAAAAATTATTAGTAATAATAAGAAAGTTCAGCAATGTGGCTGTAAGCTGTAAGATCAATATACACAATCAATGGCATTTCTATATACCAGCATAATTCAGAAAATATAATTGAAGAAAGTATTTTCCTTTATAATAGCATCCAAAAATAAGGTGTCTGAGAATAAATATAACCAAAGACATGCCAGATTTCAAGAGCAAATTATACAAGAAAGCCAAGATGAAAAGAGAGCTATATAATAATTATCAATAGTCACTATAAAAATGTGACCATTCTCATTATATTGACCTGTTCACCAATGTAATTATAATCAAAACTCTAATAGAATTTAAATGGAATTGACAAGCTGATTCTAAAATTTATGGAAAAGCACATGACAAAAAATAGCAAGACTTTCCTAAAGAACAAGTTGAGACAACATTTTCTAGGTATCAAGACATAGTACATGACTGAACTAACTATGGCAGTGTAGCATTGGATTAAAGAATAGATTATTTAATAAACAGGGCTGTGTTGTAGACTGAATGTTTGTGTCTCCCCTCCCAAATTAATATGTTGAAGCCCTAACCCGCAATATGATGATATTTGGGTGTGGGGCATTTGGAAGATAATTAGGTTTAGATGAGGTCATGAGATTGGGGCCCCCATGATGGTATTAGTGTCCTAATAAGATGAAAAAGAGATGACAGAGCTCTCTCCCTCTCTGTTTGCCATGTGGAGATACAGTGAGAAAGTGACTATCTGCAAACAGGAAAAGGGATCTCACCAGGACCCAAATCTGCTGGCACCATGATCTTGGAATTCCTAGCGTCCTGGACTGTGTGAAATAAATGCCTGCTGTTTAAGCACTCAGTCTATGGTATATTATTATAGAAACTGGCTGGAAGAATTGTTCACATTAAATGTATGTATGTGTATATATATATATATATACATATATGTATACGTATATATATATATGTATATATATAACACATATATGTAATGATAAATATATGTGTTATAAATAACATATATGGTTATATACTTTATATAATATTATATAACATAATGTCTTTATAATACGTTATAAAAAAATCAAATTCTAGGTGGAATAAACCCTTAAACATAAAAGGTGACATTTAAATTATTCAGAAGAAGATAAAAAACAGTATGTCTATGAGATAAAGTATGGAAATTATAGTAAAGAAAAAAACAAAGACTATTAATATAAAGTTATTGATGAATTTGACTAAATTAAATGAAAAAGTGTTCATTCATTGGAAGACATTGTATTAGTCGGCTTGGGGTGTCATACAAGATACCACAAACTGGGCACTTGAACAACACACATTATTTATTTTCTCATAGTTCTGGAGGCTACAGGTACCAGCCAGTTTCTCATGAGACTTCTTTCCTTCACTTGAAGACAGCACCTTCTTGTTACATCCTTATGTGGTCTTTTCTCTGTGTGTGCAGGGAGAGAGCTAGTTCTCATGTCTCTTCCACTTATATGGACGCCAGTCCTATTGGATTAAGGTATTGGCCTTGTCACCTCATTTAACCTTAATTACCTCCTTAATGGTCCTATCTGCAAATACAGTCACACTGGGGATTAGGGATTCAATGTATGAATTTTGGTTAGACATAATTTAGTCCATAACAGACACCACAAAGACATTAGTTTAAAAAAAAATAAACAGAAGGTACAAAGTAGAAAAAGATTTGTAACACGTATAATAGATGAAGGAACTGAATTTTGAACATATAAATAACATAAATCAGTGAGAAAAGACAACATAAAAGAAATCAGGTAAGAGACTTAAAAGGGCATCCACAAAATAGGAAATACAGATGGACAACTAATTTTTTAACATATACTCAACCCCCTTAAAACCCAGAGAAAGGCAAATGAAACCGAAAGGAGATATCATTTTATACCCACATGATTTACAGAGATGAAAATGCTTGATAGCCCTAAGTAATGGCAACGGTGAGGTGCAGCAGTAAAAGCACTTCTGTAAACAATTGGGCATCATGCTTCACACATCTTTTGCCCCAGCAACTGTAGTCCTAGATAGATGCCTACAGAAAATGTCACACGAGGATCAGAAAAATCCATGCCCCAATATTTGTAACAAAATAAAAAAGAAAATGACTTAAATATTCATAAATATAAAGGAAGTTATAGCATAATTTTATAAATGGATGATATATCGCCGTGAAAAAATGAGTTGTATCTATGTACAGTAACTTGGATGAACTGAAAAATCGTCACGTTGGAAATACAAAAGAAGTCACATGAAATAATAATAGTATAATACTTATTTATGAAACGTTTAAACAATAAATTAAATATTGATTTAATACTCTGTGCATATGTGTCGTGTGTGTTTTTGTATTTTAAAATAAGGAAGTGCATTAAGAATGACAGTGTATATCTAGAGGTTACAATAATTTGCTTGAAAGAGCTCTCCCTGGCTAAATATGGGAGGGTATATTAGTTTTCTATATCTGGGTAAAAAATTGCCACAGACTTAAAAACACCCATTTGTTAGTTTTGGAAGGCAAAAATCCGGGATTGATTGGGTTCTCAGCTCAGGGTCCCACATTCAGGTGTTGGCCAGTCTGCATTCATATCTGTAACTTTATGTAAGAATCTACTTCCAAGATCATTCAGGTTGTTGGCCAAATCCAGCTCCTTGAACTGTAGTTCAAGGTCTCATCTCGTTGCCAACTATTGGTGGGAGGTTGCTTTCAGCTCAAAGAGGCACCCACATTACCTGAAATTTAGTCTTCTCCATGTTGAATGCCAACAGAGGAGAATTTTTCACATCAAATTCCTCTCATGCTCTGAATGTTTCTCACTGAGAAGAGCTCTGTTCCTTTTAAGGTTAAGTCTACTGAGGATAATCGTCCTTTCTTAGTGAATTCTTCCATATAATATAACCTAATCATGACAATGATATACTATCATAGTGTCTCCACATTCAACAGAAGAAGATTTAGGATAATTTTGGGGCCGTCTTAGAATTATGTCTACTATGTTGGGCATCAAAATAAAAAATATCATAAAAATAATCCATGGTTATATGACAAAATAAATACAGAATGGAGAAGAAAAGTCTACTCTTTAAAGTAGAATGCCAACAAATACATGTAGGAGAAAACATGGAGTTAGAAAATCACCATTTTTCAACCATCATGACAATAAGTGATTGAGGAAGAGTCATCAATGAATGATAATATAAGCAAGAAAATTTTTATTGATCAATAGTTTAGTCTTAAAGAGTCTCCTATCAAGTTGCTTATCAGCAACAAAGAAAAAAATAGTAATTTTACACATGAGAAACTTGTTACACATCACTTTAACTAAGGGTAACTCCAGTTGTGTGACAAATCTACGTGTGTTTACTGATATAATGCGTTGGGAAAGACACTGTGAAAAGACTCTTCTTTCGTACTCCTTTTAACAATAAATAACCTGAGTCTTACCCTGAGCAATCTTCAGAGACAGTCAAACTGAGAGTATTTCCATAAAATAATTGGTCTAGCTCTTTAAAAATTTTGAGCATATGAAAGACAAAGTAAGAGTGAGAACTGAGTACATATTAAAAAACAATAAGGCAATGACAATTAAATGCAATGTGATTCCATATTAGGTCCTGGGTTAAAGGAGTAGTTCATTCTATCTTTTCCCCAAGCCCACTCTTTTTCTGTGGCTTTTATTGGTTTTGTGACATTATTATACATTTCATCCTTTCTAAAAGAGTCTTCACTCTTTCTCATTTCAAAGCCATTTCTCTTCTACTCCAGAATCTTCTTACTTGCTGTTCCCTTGCCTGGAACACTTTTCCTTCATATCATTATGGTCCTCACTCTTCATGATGGACATTCATGTATTTGTTCAAATATCTTCTCCAAGAGAATTTCCCTGGCCGCACTAACTACAGTTCCTTTCACCCCTCCTGTCACTCCTACTGTCTATTCCCTCATTCCTCTAAATTATTCATAGCAGTTATCACTACCTGAAATTAAAAGATATCTTGGACTATTTACTTATTTTCCTTACAACTTCCATGACTACTGTTTTCACCATAAGATATGATCCTACCATCCTACAATTAAACTTTCATAATGCAATGGAACATCTTTGATAGTATTTGTCACTCTTAAAATGTTTACATGCATTTATACTTATTGGATAACTGTTTCATCAAGAACATGTAAGCTCTTGGGAAAGACTGTTATTTTTTTCTCATACAGACTAACATGTTGCAAAATACATGGTAGATTCTCAGTAAATATTCTTTGAATGCATTCAATGATGAATACATGGACATCATTCAAGTTCTTGCTTTTGTCCTCCCTTATAGAGCTCAGGTCCAAAGACAACATCAAAGACTGGACAATCTTTAGTCTTCCTTTTTCTGTCCCCCTTTTAACAATGGTAGAACAACTCTGAAATAGAATGATTAATAAGTATATAAACTCTAGTGTCTGGGATTTACATCATTTGCTAATTGAAAATCAGGACAAACATACCAAGAAGTAACATGATAAAAAGGAAAGCATAAAGAAGGTAATACGTTTTGTAGCAAAACAAACCCCTCCCCAAAACCATCGTTCCTGGTAAATGCTACTAGGTTATTGCTAGATGTACCATGTTCAAAGTTTTTGAGGCTATCCCATCTTCTAAGTCTTTAGAAAGTTGTGATGGTTTTCCTCTGGCTTCAGGGCAGGAACTTGGTGGCAGATATGCTATATGGCAGGGTATGAGGTAGAGAATTGGGAATATGTAGCTGAGGAGGTGTAGGTCAAAAGAAAAGGCACATTGCTTGAGACTTAGAGCTGTCCTAGGCAGGGTTCACATGTTGGTCACCATCAACATTTGAAGAGGAGGCAGGTACCTCAGTATCTTATCTGAAAGGTGGATCTACAGAAGACAGAGTTCTAGAGGCCAGGGTTATAGCCACAGGCTTCTGACAAAGAAACTAGAAAAACTACACAGTGTATGTGAACAGCTTTAGTAGGGAGCAAAAATATCTAGCTGGAATCTGGACTAAGGCAAAAATCTTAATTATTTGATTCATGGTATCCAGGGATATATACCTGGATATACCATCAATTGATATACCATCATTCTTCATTGATATTTGAGTATTAGTCTTTCTCCATTAATAGAATGGAGCAAAGAAAGCAATTAAAAAAAAAAAAAAAAACTAGGGGCGCCTGGGTGGCTCAGTCGGTTGGGCGTCCGACTTCGGCTCAGGTCACAATCTCGCAGTCCGTGAGTTCCAGCCCGCGTCAGGCTCTGGGCTGATGGCTCAGAGCCTGGAGCCTGCTTCCGATTCTGTGTCTCCCTCTCTCTCTGCCCCTCCCCCGTTCATGCTCTGTCTCTCTCTGTCTCAAAAATAAATAAAACGTTAAAAAAAATTAAAAAAAAACAAAAACAAAAAACTAATCGGGATGGGGCCCTTATCACATCCAGGTGTTTTTATTAATTATCTCTCATAATCTTCAGAGCAATTCTTTAGGATGAGTAAGCATATAGTAAAGAAGTGGGATATTGATATAACCTGGGAAACACTTTACCAACAAAAAATCTTCCCAGATGTTCTGATTATCACCCCTCTCCTTCTCTTGAGAATCACTGGGATGCATTAATTCAGGAAGATATGACATAACCTCAGATGCTCATTTTACAAAAGAGAATGAGGTTCATAATAAAAAAAATATTGCCCCAAAGTTATATGACTAGTGTGATAGGAAGAATAATGGCCTCTCCCCAAAATGCCTACTTCCTAATTCCTGGAACCTGGGAATATGCTATGATACACGGAAAGGGAGAATTAAGGTAGCAAATGGACTTAAGGTTGTGAATCAGCTGACTTTACAACAGAAAGAGTGTTGTGGATTACCCAGGTGGGAACCTTAGGTTCCCACGTAATCACATGTAATCATAAGTGTCCTTAAGCGGAATTGAGGGAGGCAGAAAAGTCATGGTCAGAATGATTCAATGTGACAAAGACTTGATTGGTCATTGCTGTCTTTGAAGATGGAAGTCAGCTGTAAGTCAAATGTTGGCAGCCTCTAGCAGTTGGAAAAGGCCAAGAAAACAGATTCTCCCCTATAGCCTCCATGAAGAATCACAGCACTACTGACACCTTGACTGGAGCCCTGTGAGACCTCTTTGGAACTTGTGACCTCTGAAACCAAAAGATAATAATTTTCTGTTGTTTTAAGCCACAAAGTTTGTGGCGATTTGCTACAGCAACAGTAGGAAATTAATATACCCAGCAAATTGCAGAATCTTAGTCCATGGCTTTGACTCCAAAGCGAATGCCTTTATCACTTTACATGCTCCCTCACCATCATCCTGTAAAACTACAGATTAGATGTAATTTAGGTCAACTACAAAAGTTCGGTTGTAAAACTTGTGAAGGGTCAAACATGTAAGGATGGACACCGGCTTATTTATGGGTTGAGTTAGGCTACTATTTCTTAATTATACCATGCTTCAAGATGAGTTGTGAGTAGTTCTTAATTTGGGGCTTAATATTGGAATAATATAGGGGCTGTTAAAAGTTCCAGATTCCCAGGCCACATATCCTTTTAAATCCTCGTATCCCAGAATCAAGAGTATCAGCAATTAGTTAAACTGTGAAGTAGCAGAATTCGTCTTCAGTAACTCTTGGTTCCCCTTCCTGGTCCCACATATACACCTCTATCTTTTAGTCACCCACTCACTTTAATGCTTCCTTCTTCTGTAAAAACATTTGTTATTATGACTCAAAATCCAGAAACAATAGAAGAATATTGATAAACATGACTACATATACAGAATACCAAAAATTTAAGAGAAAACCTGTGATTTTGTTTGAATAAATATGTCTTTTAAAAATATATTTTATATTTCCATCTGTTTAAAAGTAACATAGCCAGACAAAATCAACAGATCCACCCCAACCTATTAGCTTTTCACCTGGTATTTTAACAGCCATTGTTGACTATTACCTAGATACATTATTTCATCTGGGACTATAAAATTTATTTTTTATTTATTAACTTGAATACCTTTACCAAGAAAAATATTCCCTAATCAACTATTTGGTTGCTATGATGTAGCATTTCGCAAGAGTCAGTTATAGCCTCAGTTATTGTAACAAATAGCTTCGAAATCTCAGGGATATTCAATAATAATCATATATTTCTCACATGTTTGGGAATTTTATAATTAATGGGTATGACTGACAACAACTGAACCCCTGGTCAATTTTAACATCAAACTAAAAAAAAAAAAAAAAAAAGGAAAAGCAAAGTTTAACTTAATGTAATTAATTTAACTTAAGTTAATTTAATTTAACTTAAGTGCCTTCTCATAGAAATACAGACAACTTTTGTGAAGAATTATTGTCAAAGTATCCTACCTGAATTTGATAAAGGTTTTACCTCAACTATCAGTTTATAGAAATACGGGGGAAATAGGAACGTGTTAACATGGTAAGCATGCAATTCTCAAAATCCAGAATATGGTGACTCTGTTGGACAAATAAATATCCTAGTTTCTTCAATAGATGATAGCTTCTAGGGAGGTGAAAAAGGGAGAAAAAAGTTGAGGTCAAAAATAGAGTCAAGGAATTTGAGAAACCTATTTTGGATGCTGATTCAAATAAATCAAATGCAAAGAAACACAAATAGAGAAAATTTAGCATTTGCTGGTATTTGGTGTCATTAAAGAATGAAGATTTAAGGTGTAATGATGATTTTGTAGTTGCTTTTAAAAATGGTTTATATATATATGCATGTGTATATAAATATACATTGAACTATTTGTGGGAGAACTTGTGTTAAAATGATACTGGGACGGGAAAATGGCGGTGGGTATAAGTAAAACAAAATTAGCCCTGAGTTGATAATTGTTGAAGTTGGGTGATAGGTCTGTGGTTATTCATTATAATATTATCTCTGCTTTCATACATATTTGAAATTTTTTGTGATAAAAAGTCTTATGAATGAATAAATCAAAATGGTATATGCATATACTGGAAGAGTGTTTGACAATTAAAAGGAATGAAGTACTGCCAGATGCTATAACATAGATGAAACTTAAAAGTTCTATGCTAAGTGAAAGAAGTCAGACACGGAAGACTACATAGAATACGATACTGTTTGTTTAAAATGTCCGGAACAGGCAAACCTTTGAGAAAGAAAGATCAGTGGTTGCCTAAGGCTGGGGATAAAAGGATTGTGGATTGTGGGTAAATGGCTAAAGGACATTAGATTTATTTTTCAGTGTGATGAAAAAGTTCTAAAATTGAATGTAATGATGGTTGCACGAGTCTAAATATACTAGAAGACACTGACTTGTATACTTTAGATGGACAAATTGTATGGTGTAATTATATCTCAATAAAACTTTTAAAAACATGTTTAAACTTTTTTTTTTTTAACAATAGTCTTGTTTTTAGCCATGGACAACTTAGTGTTCTGCTGTCATTGTGTTCTGCTTTCTAGAGGGATTTCTATTTTAAGCCTAATCTCTCAATTGTAAAGGGAAATTGTTATGTGACAACAAGAATTTAGGCATTGGATATTTTGATAATCTGTGGACCCTTGGAAGACGAAATTATATTGTGTAAGTTCAGTCAGAATCAGACTTTGGGACCAATTCAGACCCTAGGCAGGGAATCTCTAAGCAAGACCAGTGTGCAGTTTGGTAACTCAACATTAAGTCTCTGACAAAGCTCTCCCATCCCTTATGCCTGGCTTGCCCTATAGCTTCAACCTCAGTACTGGTTTATTGGCTTTGATCCCCTCTTGGTCTCTGTTTACACTCTAACCAACTGCGTGTGTCTCTTGCCTGTCACCTTGTTTATTGTTACTATAACCAATATGCTTGTCTGAATCTGCAAAGGCTGATAGGCTATTTCTTGGCCTCCCGACCTACCCTAAGGTGGCTCTGTCTAGGCGTATTCTACCTGTTACCACACAACTCCTGATTATCAGTGATGATTATTACCTTAGGGTAGACACTGGTTGAGGTGGCAACATTTATCGCTTGTCACACTATGTTATGCAGTGGATTAATATATATAATATAATATTATATTGATTTTATATTGCTGCATATTATCTTACCTCCATAATTCCCAGATACCTCAGGCCATTTTCTACTATTTTGTATTTCAGAAAATGGGACGCTTTGGCAGATCTGAAGGAAACAAAGTTTTATTTTTCTGGGATAGACATCAGTTAGTCAGAAAGGCCACTTGAAGGTCAAATGCCTTGTTTTTGAGGAAAAACCGAAACTAGTTAACATATTCAGTGAGAAAGTGCAATGACATGCCAGCCAGTGTTGCCTACTATAGAACGATGATGAGTCCATTGACTTGGAAAAGAAAATACGAATTAGAGAGAAAACAAGAGGGTTAAACAAAGTGAATGTTTTTATTAATCAGATGATCTTTCTTGAGGTCCAGAGGTAAATGTACATGACGTGTTCCAGGATCTGAGAGTAGAGGGCACTCAGGATCTGCTTTCTACAGGAGTTCTGGGAGGCTGGAACTACACTCTAGTCTCTGTGCCACCATGATATTAAGCTGGAGGGGGGTGGTTATCTGGGACAGAGAGGGCTCACGATGGCACCTAAGGTTCCCAGGATCCAAGTATTCCTAAGATTTCCAAAAAAAAAAAAAAAGGCTAAGGAAAGGAGTGCATCTTCCTCATTCCTCTGAACATCATTCAGTGGGGGACACATGACAGAGGAAACCCACTGTAGAAAGTGCCATGGAAGTAGGTCTCATAACCAGGTAAGAAGTGGAAGCCTCGAGGAATACCTACTGGAAGGTGGATGATCCCTAAGAGCCAGAGTGGTGATATTTCATCCCAGTGGACCCCAACATAGATAAATGCTGAACAGTTTGGGGCAGATATGTGCTCCTGATGGTTAGGTGAAACTCCAGGGACTAAGCAGAAGAGAAAAAATCCCTAAACTGACTAAATTTAAACCTGGGAAGATTCTTTGAGCCATGCAATGAATATGATTATGTCTTTTGTGATCAAGTAGGCTAGGAGGCTCAAAGCAGAGATTAAGTTGTGTTGTAAAAATATAAAGTTTTAGTTGCTGCACACCTGGGAGAGTGAGTGAGAAACTGCCAGTCATACTTCAGCTTACAGACTACACACTCCGAAAGTTTTCAAATTTCCATTTAAAAAATACGTGCATGATTATTTGGTTCTACGGCCAAGTAGGAGTGGTGCTGCGGACACGACGCTGTTTTCTCTTAGCTGTTTATTTTTTTCTTCTGTTTCTATTTGTTGTTGTTATTTGCTAACCACATAGCTTCTTGGGAAGCATATTAAAGGTTTTCAAGTTTAGATAAAATAAATCATTTTCTCCCTATAAACTACAATGTGTCTCACATTCTTTGGTTTCAGGAAGGGCTAAGTTTGCCCATATGCATTGCAAAAACAGCGCAGATTAGTTAGCATTAGCATTGTTTTCAAATGCCATTTTATAAGAAACTAAACTGCACTAACTAAATTTTTCTAACTGTAAAGTTAATTTTATAAACACTGAAGTAGAAGCCCAATGTAATTGGCACCATATTTCTGAATTAGCACAGTGATTTGTTTGATGATTCTTACAGGCTGGTGCCCCTGGCAAATGCCCACGGACATGTTTCATGATCCACCCCTGCCACAAGTGGAAAATCTTGGCCAACTTCGATTTCTACTTCACACAGCTGGATTCAATAACCTCCTCACTCCTAGTGGATGAGAAACACTTTTCATCTCCTTCTATGGGAGACAGTAGGCCTATCAATCACAGTTGCCATCAGATTCTTGACATCAGCTCAGTAGCTTGGCTTTCTGCCTTAGGTCCACAGGATGTGTTCCACTGCATCATTCAGGTTTTCTCCTTCCATGATGATGGCCATGGGCATCTTTTTTTTTTTTTTTTTCCACCTCTTCCCTCCTGATCCACTTCCATCATAACAACTAACGTATTTCCACCTACCAGTGGGCATTCAGATTTAAACTCCATGAAAATATAATTAGTGGAAAAGGAAAGTATGGTTTACTGAGTTTCCTAACAGTTTTATGTTTTTTTCTCATTACTATTGCCTATATTGAAAGTACTGAACTAGACACCAAAGGTCCTGAAATTAATTCCCATCTAGTACCTTTCTAGTTTTACAACGTTGGGAAACTAAAAACCTTGTCTCCACAATAGAATCATCTGGGAATCTTTTAGACATCCCAATGTCCAGGTGACACCCTTGACCAAGTAAATCATAAGTTCTGGGTGTGGAACATAGGCATTAGTCGATTTTGACCTGTCCCAGGTAATTCTAATGTACAGATTTAGGAACAACTGTGCTCACTTTAACCCTTAGAATAACAGCCAACCTAATTTTTATAACCTCAACTTAGATTCTCACCTTGTAGGATTTCATTGATATTATAGATATCAAAGCCCTTTGTAAATTGTAAGTTAAGTAGTCATTAATATTTTCATAAGAGGAGAAGTAAAATAAAGAAAGTTCCTATCTCCTTCATTTGATAGGATTGCATGAATAGGTAAAAACAAAGGTTGCCAAATCTTACTCTGACTCTGCCTCCTTTTGCCCCTACTTTGGCCCTCCTTGATTTTAACCAAAATTGTGAAATAAGATAAAGAATCTCGGAAACCAGTCTCAGGAAGCCTCATCTACTTTGAATTAAAAAAATAATAATAGGGGCGCCTGGGTGGCTCAGTCGGTTGGGCGGCCGACTTCCGCTCAGGTCATGATCTCTGCGGTCCGTGAGTTCGAGCCCCGCGTCGGGCTCTGTGCTGACAGCTCGGAGCCTGGAGCCTGTTTCCGATTCTGTGTCTCACTCTCTCTGACCCTCCCCCGTTCATGCTCTGTCTCTCTCTGTCTCAAAAATAAATAAACATTAAAAAAAAATTAAAAAAAGTAATAATATTTATTTATTTTTGAGAGAGAGAGAGAGAGAGAGAGAGAGAGAGAGAGAGACGGAGTGCGAGTAGGGGAGGGGCAGAGAGAGAAGGAGACACAGAATCCGAAGCAGGCTCCAGGCTCTGAGCTGTCAGCACAGAGTCCAATGCAGGACTTGAACCCACAAGCTATGAGATCATGACTTGAGCCGAAGCCGGATGCCCAACCGACTGAGCCAGCCAGGTGCCCCAGGAAACCTCATCTACTTTAAATAAGGAGTATGTATACTGGATGAACTTGGTATTTTGGAAAATCCTATTTGTTCCCTACACCATCTGTTCTACCCCAGCACCCTTTACAGGATACCTGAAACCACAGAGGGACTTATTTGTAAATTATTTCTTATTTTATATATAATAAAGGTGGGGGGTTTTTTGCACAGTTTTTAAAGTTTGTGAGTAGCTGATACTCTAATATAAGCTAATCTGTATATTCCCTCTGATACTAAAATAGAATACTTTGTGACAGAAAAGGCACTCACTTAATATTAGCAGAATGAGGAAAAAGACTGAGGAATGAGGAGTAAGAGAGCAGGGCTGGAGCTGTCAGGTTGAGAGCAGGAGTATAGGGTAGTATCAGCTGTATTGATGGACCCAGCCCTGGGCACAATAGGACTTGTTGAGACAACACCAAAAGCCGATTTATAGGGAAAGGACAGCAAATGGTTTTAATCTGTACACAAATTTTATCTCTCTCTCTCTCTTATGGCAGGGGAAATCACACAGGCAGGCTACACACACACTCCTAGGTGAAGCCTAAGAGATGAAGTTGAATTGGTACTAATTAGGTTCTTGGAAGGACCAGAGTCTCACATTTCCTTAGCCCTGAGAGGCAGAGTACTTGGTCATTTGCCAAAGTTGCTATGCTGACACACCTAGCAGGAACCCTGGACATTTCATTGCAATGAGATTACAGAGCTCCTACCTTACAAGCTACAAACTGTTACAGAGATACAAGGTGAACCTCTGATCCCTGACTTGGGTAGTTGGCAACCAATGGGAAGATATGCTTTTGTAAGAAAAGAACACATTAGCAACTTTCAAATTACAACTCAAGTACAGATATCCTTGAGCTCCCAACCTATTTACCAACTAATTCCTAAGATTTCCAGCAAGAATTCTGACAGGCATTTTAACTCACTACACAGAAGAATTTATGATTCTGCCCTGTCAAGACTTCCACTTCCTCCCCTTTTTCCATCGTCTAGTCGACAGCACCACCATTCACCCAATTGTCCATTTTGGTTACCTGGGGACAGCTCTTTCCCTTTCCCCTCTGTAATCAACTGATTAGCAATTAGGTTAGCAAGGCCTAAAATTTCTAGACCCTAAATATCAATAAAATATTTTCTTTATGCTCCATACCCTCTAAAATAAGTATAGTTTATAATATTAATAGCTAATACTTTTATAGGGCTTACTATTTAATATTCTTACTATTTTAATATTGGTAACCACCTCCTGAGGTAGATATGATTCTTATCCTCATTTTGTAGAGAAGCTAAAGGAGTTCTAGAGAAGCCCAAGGTTATTCCACAAGCAAGTGACAGAGCCTGATTTTCACCCAGGTGTTGCTCTCCAACCTCATTTCCCAGCACTTACACCCTATCTTGATTTGTCTATTTGTCTACTTACTTATTTAATGAATTTTTATTTTAAAATAGTTTCACACTTAGGGTGCCTGGGTGGCTCAGTTGGTTAAGCGTCTGACCCTTGATTTCAGCTCAGGTCATGATCTCATGGTTCATGAGATCAAGCCCCATATTGGGCTCTGTGCTGGCAGCACAGAGCCTGCTTGGATTCTCTGTCCCCATCTCTCTCTGTCCCTCCCCTGCTGTCTCTCTGTCTCTCTCAAAATAAATAGATACACTTAAAAAAATAAAAATAAATAAATAAAATATTTTCAGACTTACTGAAAAGAATGGTAACTGCAACAAAAAATACAATATGCCTTTCTGGCATAGTCCCAACATTAAAGTTTTTCCACACCCTCTATCATTTTCTTTCCATATATACATAGTCTTCTTCTTAACACTATCATTAATCATCATGACTTTTATTGAACCATTTGAGGGTAAGTTGTAGATATGATACCCCTCAAGTCCAAATGCTTCTGTGTATATTTCCTAAGAACAGTGATCCAAATTAGGAATTTAAGTTTGTTACAATACTATTACCTAATTTATAGACATTCACAATTTGCCATTTGTTCCAATAATGTTAATAGCAATTTTTTAAATTTAACCTGATATCTAATCAAGGATCACACATTGCATTTAGTTGTCATATCTTCCTTTTTTTATTTTATTTCTATTTGAAAGAGAGAGAGAGAGAGAGAGAGGGAGAGAGAGAATCCCAAGCAGATTCCACACTCAGCTCGGTGCAAAGCCCAACTGGAGGCTTGATTCCATGACCCTGGAATCCTGACCTGAGCTGAAATCAAGACTCGGATGCTGAACCAACTGAGCCACCCAGGTTCCCCTCTTCCTTTTTTTTAATATGGAAAAGTTCCTCAGTCTGTCTTTTGTCTTAGTTTTTTAAAAAGTAGACAAGCTATGTTCTAGAATGTTCAATTTGGAATTTTCTGACATTTCATGATTAGTTTTAGCGTAGACAATTTTGGTTAGAACATACACACACACGATGTTGCGGTCTGTCTCCATGCATCATACCAGGAGGTACATGCCATTTTCTTCCTCATTCCTGGTGATGTTAAGTCTGATCACCTAACTAAGGCTGTATCTCCCAGGTTTACCCACTTCAGAATATTTTGATACTTTAAGACTATAAAACATAGTACACATTTAAATTACACCATCTGACTTGCAGTTTCTTTCATTTACCAAACTTGAGTTTGACAGAGTGGTTTTATAATTTTCATTAGAAGCTGGTTTCTAAGTGGAAAGTAGTTGTTACAGATAAACAATATAAAACATGTCTCCAGCAGTTACTAATTTAATATTTTTTAACTTTTTAATTTTAAAATTATACCAGACCCACAAAAAATGTAAAATTAGTACAAAGAATTCCTGTGTGCCCTGCACCTAGCTTTCCTAAACGTTAACATCTTCCACAACCATAGTTCAATTATCAACATCAGGAAATGGACATTGATTTCATACTATTAGCTAATCTACAAACCTTATTCAAATTTTACCAATTGTCTCCCTACGTGTTCTTTTTTATGTTTTGGGTTTCAATCCAAGATGACACATTGCATTTATCTGTCATAGCTCCTTAGTATCTTTCAATCTGGTTCCTCAGTCTTAGATCTTTTCAGATTTGTATTTTTTCCCCCAAAATACATAGTTATTTTATAGTTATTTTGTAGAATGCCCTCTATGTCTGGATTTATCTGATGTTTCCTTATGCCTAAAACCAGGCTCTGCCTTTGTAGCATGAATAATATAGAAGGGATCCTATGTCCTGCTCATGCATCACACCTTCAAGCACATTATCTCCATTTGTCCCATTTTGGGTGATGCTGATTTGATCACCTAGTTAAGATAATGGCCAGGTGTTTCCAAAATAGTGTTACCTATTCTCCCTAAGAAGTGTTTCTTTAGGAGATACATTGAAACTATGAAAATACGCTATTTTTCATCATACTTCACTCACTGATTTTTTACGTCAGTTCCTATCAAAAACAAGGATGATTTGATGTTTGCTATATGGTAATTTTCTGTTGATATTATTCCTGCTACATTTATTAACTGTCATTGTCCTACAAAGAACTGTTCTTAATCCCTCATTTTTTAATTTTTTTTATTTAAAAAAATTTTTTAAACATTTATTCATTTTTGAAAGACAGAGAGAGACAGTGCGAATGGGGAAGGGGCAGAGAGAGAGGGAGACACAGAATTTGAAGCAGGCTCCAGGCTCCAAGCAGTCAGCAAGGAGCCCGACACGGGGCTCGAACTCACCGACCTCAAGATCGTGACCTGAGCCGAAGTCGGCCGCCCAACCGACTGAGCCACCCAGACGTCCCAATCCCTCATTTTAAAAAACTTATTCAATTATTTATTTACATCAGTATTGAGTCAAGAATATTTATTTTAGGGGTGCCTGTGTGGTTCAGTCAGTTAAGCATTTGACTCTTGATTTTGGCTCAGGTCATGATCTCATGGTCATGAGATCAAGCCCTGTATTGTGCTCCACACTGAGCATAGAGCCTGCTTAAGATTCTCTGTCTCTCCTCCTACCCCTCTCTCCCACATTTACTCTCTCTCTCTCTCTCTCTCTCTGTCTCTCTCTCAAAAAAAGAAAAAAAAATTCATTCATTATCTGTTTTGGAGGGCTCACACTGTCATATTTTTGGCCATTGAAAATTACTGTGAGTTGCTCCTGTGTCTTTTAAAAACATCCTCACCATTTTTTGAGCACTTCTTTACTTTTTGTGTCTCAGAATATTTCACTCTACTTCTAATCTCCTTACCAGCCCTTGAATTAGCCACTTCTCCAAGGAACTCTGTTTTGTTTTAGTAGGGAATTGTAATTAGAAACCAAAATATGGACATTAGCTGTGTTCGTCGTACTTGAGTGTCATTAGTTCTAAGTTCTCTTAATGAACAGAGCTTGGTTATATATGCATCGCACACACACATACATACATATCTATATTTTTATAGCTATCTATTTGCATATGTATTGAAAATCATTATTCCTTACTTCATATATCCAATACCAGTCAAACACCAGAGGATTCATTCTAGTTTTCTCCCTCTACTTATTTGTAATTCCTTTTCCAACAGTGAAAAAACTGGCTCTCAGTAGCCACATAAATGTATTTACATATGCTTCCAATCTTCTAATGCATATAAATTACTTTCAAAAATTTTAGCCAAAAAAAGAGAAAGAAAGTTTTAGCCCATACCACTGTGAAAAACTAACTTACTAACTACACGATAATGTTTGTGTACAGTTATTTTAGTCTTAAGCATTACAGTATGTATCAAAATACTTTTTTCCCAAAATTATTTGTGTTCGTCCTTTTTATCTCTATCCCATTCATTATGGTCAGCTTATTTGGAATAAAGTTAGATTCCCTTCTTACAGTTTATGTTCCATTTTGAATTCCCTCAAACCCTGCTTGATCATTTAATTATTTTCTTGACTATATGAAATGTTAACATTGTTCTAAATAACAAAATGATACAAAAAGCTACCCAAGAGGAGTCACTAGCTTCTCATCCCTTCTATATGAATCCAATTTATTCTTTATGCCAACCCTGTTCCTCCCACGTATCCTAAAGGTAATGAATCTCTTTAATCTGGCTTACTTTTTTTATCTTTCACTTTTTGCATAAAGGATCAGGTACATGTAGATTTTCATACAGTTCATGTAACATAGCAGGCCATAGATACACCTTCCTTTCACTTTGCTTTTTTCACTTAAAAATATAGCCTAGATTCACTTCATATCAGTTTATAAAGATCATCTTACTCATTTTTTTATTGTTGTTTAATAGTCCATAGTATAAATGTCTCATAATTCATCCTTCCAGGCTTACTTTTCTTTTTTTTTAACAATTTTTTTAACATTTTATTTATTTGTTTTTTGAGAGAGACAGA
This sequence comes from Panthera uncia, assembly GCF_023721935.1. NCBI lineage: Eukaryota > Metazoa > Chordata > Mammalia > Carnivora > Felidae > Panthera > Panthera uncia. Next base: position 34,569,558 of record NW_026057586.1, on the reverse strand, counting down.
GAGAGAGAGAGAGAGAGAGAGCGAGTGAGCACAAGTGGGGGAGAGGCAGAGGGAGAGGGAGACACAGAATCCAAAGCAGGGTCCAGGCTCTGAGTTGTCAGCACAGAGCCCGACATGGGGCTCGAACTCACAAACTGTGAGATCATGACCTCAGCTGAAGTCGGACGCTTAACCGACTGAGCCACCCAGGCACCCCAGGCTTATTTTTCTATGTACCCGTGACATTCCTTCAGTGTATAGATTAAGGTGTTCTTCTACTTAAGGAAAATTTTCCTGGATGATACATTTAAATATTAGTACTGTTACATTGTTTTGTTATCTCTAGGGACTCCAAACATGTGAACATTATCCATCTTAGATGTCCTTAATTTTTACCGCTTTTCCTCTGGAATTTTTACTTCTTTTTTTTTTTTTTTTTTTTCATTTCAATTACATTCTTTTGGGTGTTTCCTTGGTTTTTCAATGACTCATTAAATGTTCTTTCAATCCTTGGTGCTTGGTCATCTTGTGCATTAGTCTTTACTTCTGGGTTAAATTTTTTCCTTCTATTTCTTTTCTGAGAGCAAACAACTTCTTTCATTTCTTTCTTCTCACTTTACTTTTTGGCCACTTTGTCTTCTTTAATTCAAATTCCTAATTCATCATGGTTTTCCTATTATTTGAGTACATTTTAACGTGAATGCTTTCTTACAGTTTCTTCTAACATATGGTTGTTTGTTCATGGAGAATCTCATCACCTGAGGTATATTTAACATCATTTTCTGATTTTTAAGATAACTCTGCATAGCCTTATCAATGTTTTTCTGTTCACTTTTTGATATAAAAATAGTTCAGAGAATTTCTTATATGATGTTTGATGGTGACCTCTTTTCTTCACTGTAGCAAAGTCCATATTCTTTAATGGATTTCTGTGCATGTGTATGTGTATGTGGGGGCAGGGGAGTGATATGTATTTCCACTGATTTTTTTGGCTGTCTTGGTCTTACAGGACTTTGAATTTCCTTTTTTTTTTTTTAACATATTTTACCCTTTATCGCTTACTTTAAAAAAAAGCCCCCTCCCTTCCATTTTATTTGATTTTTTGTGTCCGCCAGAAATTATGTATTTTGAAGACTGTTACTTCAAGTCATATGCATTTTTAAGTCCCTTTCTTATAGACTTAGACTGTGCTCTGATCTATCAAGACACTTTTTTAATGTTTAATACTTTTACACATAACGTGGACTTAAGCTTTCTTGCAGTGCTTTTATGTCAACGTTATTCCCGTGAGTAACTCTCCTGTGTTTCCATTCCCACAGTTTTTCTTGGCTGACACTGGCTTGCCACAAACCTTGCAGAATGAAGTGAATGTGAGAGATTGCTGAGATTTGGTGCATTAAAAAAATTACAGTTATTTTGAAGTTAAGGTATTTCACATCTTCACATTATTCTGAAGGTATAAGGGTTTCTCTCGCTCGCTCTCTCTTTTTTTTGTATATTATCTTCATTTATCCAGAATGCACAAGCTATGAATTTGAAGGAAGTTTTGTCTTTGCACTCTCAAGGGTTGAGAAACAATACATTCCTTTGAGGCCGACTTCTGTCTCTACTTTCTTTGTGACAGTCATGTCTCTATGCAGTCCTCTAACTGCCCCTGTTGCCTTTCATGGGTGCCAGAGCAATCAATTTATGATAGAAGAGAGGCCTCTGTCCCTAGAGATAGTATATGTGGCTTGATCTGCTCTTCCCTCTCCCCATGGCTTGTTTAAAAAGGTTTCATTGAATTTCTTGCATGTTGTGCTGCTTGGGTGTACAAAATATTGGCAATGTTTTATAATAAGTAGCAAATCATTATTATGTGCTTTGGTGTTCATCGTATTACCATTAATCATCGTAAATTCACTGAGTGTATTCACACAAATAAGGCAGGTAATTCCAAAGACAGTTTTATTCATGAAACTTTCAATTTATTAATGTGTTTTCACCTTTAAAGATACATGCAAGGAGTTAAATCATATTTTTCAATATCATCACCATCAAAAAGAACTTTATGGAGCCTCTGTCAGTGCACAGTTCTGCAAAGACTCATCTTTAGCAACTATAAAGGATGGGAAATTACCTTTGGCACTTTCTTACTCCTTTATTTTGGAATCACTGGTGTACCCTGAATTTCATGCTGAACTTCTCTTCTGGGTATCCACATTGAGTGCTCATCCTTGCCAGACTTTATGTTTAGGTGTGCACTCTATATTTCTCTTTCTCTCTTTTTTTTTTTTTTAACTCTAATCTCAAATCAAAAAACAAAAACAATATTCAGAGCCTCTTGGGAACATTTGTATGCTATTAAGAAACATCTTGTCTTAACCTAAAAAAAAATTAAGTGCTAACAGTAGAAATGTGGGCACCACAGAAAGATAATTGGGGGACGTTTTTAAGCATACTTCAATTTATGTTACCTGGAAAACTCTCTATTTTATCCTTTGTTTTTAGAAAGAGGAAGCTTTCAAATCCTGTATTATCTGCCTGTCTTTGTCAAGGAAACTAACTTCTGAGTCTCATCCCCACTTCTATAAAATGAGAAAAATATTGTCTTATTTTATTTATTTGTTTATTTATTTTATTTGTTTATTTGTTTATTTATTTATATTTGAGATAGAGAGCACCAGCGGGACAGGAGCAGAGAGAAAGGGGGGCAGAGGATCCAAAGCAAGCTCTGTGCTGACAGCAGTGAGCCTGATGCTGGACTTGAACTCATGAACCACGAGATCATGACCTGAACCAAAGTAGGGCATTCAACCGACTGAGCTACTCAGGTGCCCCCAAAATAATATCTTCTTGACAGATCATTTGAGAGTAAGGCAAAAAGGATGTGACATATTTGATTCTTATCCTCATCTTTAAAATTAAGATAAACAATTATTTGATGATAGAATGCAAATGTATATGTAAAGCACCTTAAATTACTTGGCACATGAAAGCTACCCAGCAAATGTTCATTCTCCTTCCTGACTTACTGATAGTCCATTAAATCAAATATTTTGAAAGAAAGAATGCAATCTTAATTGGAAATGCACAAGTTAGATGATTCAGTTATACCTACTCTAAGGACACACTGGCATATAACTTTACTGAAAAGGGAGGGGAGAGACCAGGGCAGACAGTGGCTGCTCAAGAGGAACCTGCATGAGATCTCAGAGAGAAGACAAAATGCTGGGAATAAAACTGGACCATACCGCTTGGACAACACTATGGAGACTTGATGACATCTATTACACGTGAAAAAAGGAGAAACAGGGATGGGATTGTGCCACTCTCTCTAGACTTTCCTCTGTTGCTAAGATGACTGAAGATCAGTCTTCCTCCACCCTGTGGAATTCTTCCACTGATATCTCACCAAGTAGATAATTCTGATTTTTAGCATCTCTGTCTATAGTTAGCATTATATTGTGCTGATACCTGCTTGGCTTTTGAAGCCAAAATCTATGTATCTGTCTATCTATCTATCTATCTATCTATCTATCTATATCATCTATCTATCATCTATCTATCTATCTATCTATCTATCTATCTAATCTATCATCTATCTACCTAATAGTATTGCTCAGATGCTTCAGAGCAGCCATGCTCAAGCTCTGGTACTCTACATTCTACATCCTGGATTCCTCCATCCTTTCCTCACATCAAACAATCATGCCATTCTGTCTGTCCCTCTGATCTGTCAGTTTCCATCCTGCCTATACATTGGAGATGTCAGTTGAGTATCATGCTCCAGATATGCTCTGCCCAATAGAATAAGCAGTGAGTGGACTAATCAAGTCCATTAATTCTTAATCAGATGCAACCTGAGAGTACTCCTGCTTTCTGGCATACAGAATAAACATCAATCAAGGAAATCCACAAAACCCATTTCATGTAAATTGTTAAGTTTCCTTAAACCTATGTTTGCTGTCCAGACTGCCATTTTTACTGGATAAATATCATCTTATTAATTTGCTCTTGTGTTTTCAATCTTCATTTCATCATCCATCAATTGACTATCCTTCTTAGCTTCATATGAAATGCAAACATTTTTTAAAAGTGCAATTGATTTGTTAAAAATATCTATTGAACCTATAGGTATGATAGTTAATAAGATTAACTTAGATTCTATCTTCAAAAAGATTATATGCTAATGGTAGATACATATAGATTCATAAGTTAGACTTTTTAAATCTCTTAGGTGCTGTACAAGGGGATTACATAGCTGTTATTCAAGCAAGAAAGAAAGACAAAAGAGAGGGGGTATAAAATGGTAGTCTTTTATGAATGTTAATTTCTTAATTAAGATGTTTGTAGTATAATTTGTAGGAAGGTGTCTTTTTGATAGGAAATACACACAAGTATTTAGTGAGTGATGGAACGTCATCTCTGCAACATATTGTCACTTGGCTGAAAAGTTACAACTGTGTATACATACATGTACACATAAAAATTTTTTTTTAAAAATTACCAGTTGGGAAACCTAGGTGAAGCATACTACTGTTGCAACTTCTCTGTATATTCTTTATACGTTTGAAATTATTTAAAAAAAAGAGTTTAAAAAAATAAAAGGACAGATAACTGCTGGTCCAAGGTAGAAAATAGGACAATGATAGTGTGTTGTGGCAGATTTAACAGAGCCAAATATTGATGGCCTTGTGACATTAGCCACCCTTTTCAATGGATGTTAATCTATAAAAAATATACCTTACATTGTTCAACCATAGGAAATCCTATGCCTATGGGAATATAGAAGTATTACTCTTCCTGGCTTTTTTTTTTTTTTTTCAAGATAAAATGAGAAAGTGATAGGATAGTATTTGTGTAGATAGATTAGTAGAGAACTAAGGTCTGTATTTTGGAATTCAGCTTTGAGGAGAATGTAGCCTTTCTTCTAACATTGCATAAAAAGACATCTCTTTCCTGCCACCCCTAACCCTAAACCCATTTCTGATGGAAGCCACAGAATGCTTAGTCATATCATTGGGTAAATTGACATGTTTCATTAAATGAAATAGTTTTCAGGACATTCCTACAAAATTGACATCTTAAAAAAATTAATGTTTATTTATTTTTGAGAGACAGAGAGAGAGAGACAGAGAGACAGAGAGAGAGAGAGAGTGAGCGGGAGAGAGGCAGAGAGAGAAGGGGACAGAGGATCTGAAGCCGGCTCTGCGCTGACAGCCCGATGCAGCCTCGAACTCACGAACCATGAGATCATGACCTGAGATGAAGTTGGACTCTTAACCGACTGAGCCACTCAGGTGCCCCCAAAATTGGAATCTTTAAAAGATATTTTTGCTCAGAGTAGAATTGTCTTTTTAGAAACTCTTGTCCTTTGAGGTTCTGATTCATTCAAACAAACAGACATCGGCACAGAGAATAAACTCAGAAGAGAATAAAGTGGTCTGTATCATTACTCTAGCTCCTACCCCAACATTTGTGACCCCATGAAGCTGCAATGAATTTGGAGTCAGGTCACATGGAACCTAGGATTGATGCCATGAGTGACTATTTGGACGACTGTGTAAATCATTTCTCCTCTCAAAAGCTTGAGGAGGGTAAAAGGAGGGTGCTGGACTTGATTTTCATCTCTGACATTCTATTGCTCCATGAGCATTTAGTGCTGTTGAATCTTTTTTGTTATGACAGTAATTAGTGGTTCCTTTCCGAATTACTTGGAGCATTTCTGAAAGGTTTATAGCTTATTCCTGATGTAGATAAATGTTTTTAGAATATTTGGTATTGCCTTTCATGAATAAAAAGGTGACTGAACAAAGCATGCATTCATCATTCCATTTATTGCCCTGAAACAACAAGTGTAATTTATAAACCAATAATACTTTAGGGAGTGTTATACACATGTATGAAAAGAATGTCTTAAATTAATGGGAGGCCAAGAAGACACTAATCCAGCATCCCCTGGAGGAAGAGGTAGGAACTCAACCAGAGAGGAAACTTACTTTTTATTGGATAATATAGGTGGTACTATATTACTTTTACTGGAACACTAATAAAGGAAGAGAAAAGATCAATGACTCTGGGTTGGCCTCTTCACTGTTTTCAAAGATGTGGGAGGATGGTCAGCGTATCACAACAGTTTCCAACTGGAACCAAAGCAAATGCTGAAACATATATTAAAGAACACATCCAGATGTACACACACAAAAAATCCACTCTTTATAAACTGTTCACAGAAACGTGATTAAATTTTTGCCTGTTTAAATTTAAGAAAAATTCCTGGTAAAGCTATATGAATTAGCAAAAACAAGAGAAGGTCCACTTTAGAATGACCAAGACTCATGTGAAAGGACATCCTTTTAGAACTAATGGAGTTAATGAAAATTATTTCATAACTTTTGTCTATGGTTATTCAGTGGTTTATTTTGCAAACTTGTTATTTAATATGTAGCATCATAAAAATGATTTCTTACAAAGAATGCCCTTCGTTCTTGCATTGCACAAGCAAATCTCCAACACCTACTTGAGTGTGATTTATACTCCAACTTCCTTGCATTCTTTGTCTCAGTCACATAATTTCCTATGTTTATAGGCATAGCTTGAACTCTCTGAATGTCTTACCTGTCTTACTTATCCAAAGTATAACTAAAAATCTAGAAGGACACAAAAGTTAAGTTTCTGAGCAAATAAAATAAATAAATGTCAGTAAGTTCAGGTACTAAAGTTTATATACATGGTACAAAAGAGAGCCATGTATGATGTTCTGCAGGACCAACTTACTCTTAATTTACAAACATACCAATGAGTTTATAGATATTAAATGAGCTAAAATATATAAAACACTTAGACTTTGGCTGGTGCATAGTAAGCATTCAATAATAATTATTATTATTTGTTTTCCAAATACTAACAATAACAAATTGAAAGGGAGAGAGGAATTGCCAGGAGTAGGTACACTCATGATAGAGATAGGTGACATTGTAAAGTAATAGAAAGAGCGAGCAAAGCAATCAAAATCAGACATAAGAACCCAAAACAAAGCTATCATTATTCATTTGGTACAGATCCAAGCACATCTAAGCAGAGTCAGAGGCATTGCCGTGATAGTACATTCCAGCAGTAATAGCTGTTAATAACAGTAACTTTGAGTCATCAAGAACTGTTGAAATAATATTCAATATCCTCTGTCTAAGAAAGCATGCAAATCTGTAATAAAAATTTATAGACTCCCATCCAAACCGGTTATGATTTTAATGTTAATGTTTCACCCATAAACTCTCTGTAATCTAGAAAACCTATTTTCTAGACTCTTTGAATAATATATATCTAGAGAGTAAAGGTGTCTGACAATTATGTTCATTAATCTTTGTAATTTCTGGACATAGTTTTAGCTGCCCAAGTGGATACCATATATCTCAAAGACAAAAAAAATATCTTTGGACATATTATTCTTAAAGTGCATGACAGGAATGAGTATTTAATTGCTGTTTCTCTCATATATAACAAAAGGGTGGAATCCTTTTTACATGTTCAGTGCTTGAAGACTCTAAGATCATCTAGGCTAGGAAAGAAAAGTATGGTCAGCATTCAATTCCTTAATTTGGGTTTGCTTCAATAAATGCATCTCTTACAGTCAGTTCACAAGAAGCGGTGCCCAAATGGGGATTCTACTGAAAGAAGTTTGTTGAGAATGGGATCTAACAAGAGGATTACAACACAAAGGATAGTTAAAAAGACAGTTAAGCAAAAGTGTTCTCTGTAGTGGAGACTGGCTTCAGCTTGACTCACATGGAACCCCAGAGGTTGACTGACACCACAGGATTGGGCCATGAAAGCTGGTTTTTTTTTACTATTGTTCAGTCATTGATTGCTGACTGTTACCTGGCAAAAGTGGAGATGGCAGGGGTCATATCCAAGATGACGCTCCCAGGTAAGAGATGGCTCCCATTCAGCAGAGGGGATCAAAAAAAGGGGGGGGGGGAAGCTACATGAAGTTATGAGCAGATGTTACAGTTGCTGGGGGATGGAAATACTGGAAGATGGGTGCACTGTCAGGTAAAGGCAAGATTAGTAGGGTAAAAACAACAGACACTAAAGTCTACCTCTTGTACCACTCACATCCACTTAGCTCTCACATTAAGTTCACATTATCCAGACACAGCTAATCCGGGATCTGATTAGTCATAATTTCTGGGAAAATCTAGAAGAGTGGAAAGGCCCCCTAAATTCTCATCATCTATCCTACCCATCTAGGATGGGTGACTTCCCATATCCTCAGCCAGCATTTTTACTGGGCTGGATGAGTTGGCTGGTAGTGTCTTCAGAACCTCACTGTGGAGGGATGTGGCTCCCTGATACCATGCCCTCTTCATGCTATGGTTACATACTATCCATTTGTATTTACAGGACACAAGAGTACTAACACATGCTCCAGTGGATCACCTGCATTCCAGACATACTTCTGTTGCTCCCACTATCCTACCTCCTCATGATGACTGGGGTCAAATATTCTTTTTTGTTCTTGCTGGTCTGCTGACAGGGGGAAACCAAAATAAACTTGAGACAACCACAGCTTAAATTAAACCACATTCTTATTGTATTCTCTGGTGGAAACATCTTGCCTCTGGGCCCAGGACCAATAGTGTGGTAGGGACTAGATGCCCAAATTTCCAAAGTGGGTCACTGAAGCTCATAATAAGCAGAGGCACCTTACTTTCACTTCTTGGTTTCCAGACCAATGCACTCCACTATCAAGGACATAGCATTGTATGCATAATGACTACTGATTTAAAGTGTATTCTGGAGAATGGCACCCCATCCTCACAGGGTGAGGCACAGATGAGCTGCACTTTTGAGAGGATATTCCAGTGTACTATTAGACTGGCACCTTCTGGATGGTGTGGTATGTGCTAGGAGAGATAGATCCAAAGATTGTGGCCCATTGGTATACTCCATTGCTATAAAGTGGGCCCTTGGTCATATTAATATGCAGGATCTCATGTTCTTTCAGTCCTCAGGTTGAGATGGTAGCTAAGACACTGGGGGCAGGAAAGGCAAACCCATAAGCAATTGTCCAACTTAGCTTGAAATGTGACCCTTTCCAAACCTGGTTTCTAAGGCTGGCTAGCCTCCTTAAGGGATGATGCCACATCAAAGGAATCCATTTGAGCCTACTTTCAGATGTACCGTTTCCATTTTTTGATGGATTTCTGCTGGTCCCACCTGAACTTACCAATTTTGGAGTCTGACCATAGCCAGCACATGGTGAACAACTCTACTTGTATGGTCACTTGATGTTCTACCAGGGCCCAGTGGCATACTAAGACCTGTTTTCCTAAAAGTTTGTAGATCTCTGCTGCTGGCATGGCCTCTTTCCAGGACCTGAAGAGTCCACCCTGTGATTCTATTTTTGAAGTCTACCAGAGGCTTAATCTGGCATATATCTTGATTATATACATCTCTAGTCATTTGGGTTTTTCTGGCTTATGGGTCATATTGCTCAAGTGACAAATCTGCTTTGCAAAGTCTGGATCTACTGCAAAATTCTCTCTCACTCTTTGCTCAAAACTGGCAACCTTCCATGCAACTCAATAAGAAGATCAGAGCAGGATTCCCACGTGTGAAATACGTTCTTCCAGAACTCAGAGAAGCCTGCCAAATACTGTGTGTCTTTCTTGGTAGTAGAAGGTACAAGCTGTAAGTTGCCAGTACTCTGGAAGGGATACCTGAACATGCCCAATATTACTGCACCCTTAAAAATGTCATTGACATATCAGGTACCTTGGTAGCATTTATGTCCCACCATCTGGAGTAATTGTGTCCTTTCAAAAACCTAGCATATTTCCTCCTTCATGCTTATGAGGTTTAATTGACATGGTGTCATTGATACAATGGGCTATTGTAATGTTCTCTGAAATGTCCAATCAAGTCCCTTCAGATTGTAAAAAGAGGGCAGGACAATTTATACAGCCCCGGGAAAGGAGACTGTTGTCTTTCCAATCTGATTACAAACTGCTCTGATCCTTTTCTGATGAGTATTAAAAAGAACAAAGTCATTATATTCTATTAACCATCTTTGTAGATCACTATGGGCTATGCTCCCTGTTGCCATTCTGCCCTCATTGCCTATTATAGTCATTATGACCACATTGCTTCTGCTGGTTAAGTGCTGCCACCTGGTCTCTGCTATTCTAGGCGCCTATGGTCTTATTACTACCATGGAGGACAGTCCTGAAACGTTATTCCTTTATTGATTCCAGCCTGACAGAGGACAACAATCATTGAATTCCTCAGCAAATCTAGTGCTCCCTTATCGCTGCATTTCTTAATCATGTAATCATGTTGGTATACAAAGGGTACTCTGGCCCTCCGGAGGGATAGTCAACTGCTAGGTCTTCCAATCTTATATACTAAAACCCTTTTAGTATGCCCACTTCTCTTAGAATTTGAGTCTTTACTTAGGAATTTGCCACCGCATTTCATGCATCTCTTCATAATTAGTAAGTACAATTCCTCTTCTTTTTTTTAAAAAAAAAGTTTATTTATTTATTTTGGGGGTAGGGTAGGAGTAGAGACAGAGGGAGAGAGAGAATCCCAGTCTACACACTCAGCACAGAGCCCAATGAGGGGCTGGATCTCACGACCGCAAGATCATGACCTGACCGATACCAAGAGTTGAAGGCTTAACTGACTGAGTCACCCAGATGCCCCAGTAAGCACCATCTCTTTTCTGAACTTCTCTCAGGGCCCATGGAAAATGTGAAGCCCTGTGCAATGAGAGTGTACCCTATTATTTCCCTAATCCAGTTTGATAGTCCCCTAGATCCCTCAGGATCCACTCTTATATGTAGGACATATCCTGAAGCATTTTTTGTATAACATCCCTCCTCTCCCTTAGGAGACCCAGCATTTCCCCACGGAATTATACTAACATTTGATATTACTTCTGCATCTGATAGCTAAGAATAAAGGTAAAAATAAACCTCAAGTATGGCAAGCATTCCCCTTGTAAGGCCTGCTTTATTTGAGGCTGCTGTATAGTTCTCAAGCAAGGAGGAGAAGGCTGTATATTTTAAAAAGGAGGGCTGGTTCCAGGCCTAAGTGATCGGGGCAATCAGGAGATTTAAGGGTCTTAGGTGCATCTACTTGTATATTTCTACTATGAGTCTCAGGATTCCATTTCTTCCCTATCAGAGTCCTGATTTGAGCATAGTAGATCTTCTTAGACTGAAGATTCACCTTTCTCTGAAGTTTCACCACTTTTAAGTCCTTTGCCTGGTCTTTAGTTCTGTCTGCTCTTTAACTGCAGAAAAAAGTGTTTCATTAAATGCTTTAAGTTGTGGATTATTCATTCTTCCTCTGTCGTGATTCTCTCATCCATGAGTAATAGCCCTAAGCCACCCATTTCTAGGCCTTACCATTACTATTTTCCCATAACTATCAAATGCCAGAGACTTTACACCAGCTAGCACATCTTCTTCCACCTGTATCTCCTTCCAGTCACTTCAGATGAAAATCTTAGTTATTGTATTTCTAAACAACCCAGCAACTATCAATACTCCATCTACTACTCCCAATAGGCCTCCCATTGCCATCAGGCCATCATGCTGATGAGTGGTCAATCTCCAAGATCCCATATTTAGTCCTCTTCCTAAGACTATCATTTGTATCAACTGTGTTAGGTTGAGATTCCTAAAAGCAGAACTTGGAACATGTGAAATTCTAGTGAAAGTGATTTATCAAGAGTGCAGTCTTAGAGAAGAGAAAATGAACTAAGCAAGGATGTGATCTTTGCTGGAATCTAGTTTTACTTTAATTACACTGGGAGCTCTGGAGTGTGAACTGTGCTGAGTTTGTCCCACACTGAGGCAAAGGCAGCCTTTTGTACCCCATTTAGTCAGTCATTGGCTGCTGGCTACCCAGAGAGGAGGGGATTTAACCTCTGGGGCAAGGTGGCTCTTGTTTAGACCAGGGCAATTTCTCAGAGGAGTAGCAGTGAGCTATTAACAGGGGATGTGGCAGGGACACTAACAAGACCTACTACAAACCTACTACAGTGTATAATAGACAAGTGGGAACTGGTGGTCTTCAACAGAGTTTTGGAGGCATTTCTCCAAAGTTGAGTCAGAATGTGCTAAAAGAAAGATTAACCTAACAATAATATTGGAACCTGATAAAACTTATACTCATTTTAGTCTAACACAGTTAAATACGAGGTAGGTAAAAAAATTTTTTCAGTTTATGTATTTTGAGAGAGAGCGTGAGTACAAGTTGCAGACGGGCAGAGAGAGAGGACTTGAGATAATATGAAGCAGGCTCTGCACTGTTAGCATGGAGTTCGAAGAGGGGCTCAATCCCATGAACTATAAGATCACAACCTGAGCCAAAACCAAGAGTCAGACGCTCAACAAACTGAGCCACCCAGGCATCACAGTAAAAATAGTTTTTAAGGTATCTATTATTTGGATCAATCAGCATTACCAATTGATCTACTTGTGGTCTAGTTTCCATAAATAGGTTTGATTTTTCATATAGAAAGCACATACCAACACATGGATATTGTTCACTCAGCAAGAGTTTGTGGAGTACTTCCTCTGTGACAATCACTAAAGAGCTGACTTGTTAATCAGTTTGACACTTAGGAAATACTTTGGCATTTGTGTCTATTTCTATGCACCATGGAACTTAGCTTATTTTAACATTAATAAATATGTCATAATTTTCATATTTTTACCTTTTTGTGAACCTTTTATCTTTCAGTATACATTGTCTCTTTTAGTTAATCAGAGTAAGGGTAGGTACCAATCCAGCAGGTGTTAGAGTATAGCAAATTCAACTCTCTTAAAGTACTTTACACTGAGTTTACCAAATATGAATTAAGTGCTTACTGTATGAAACTCATGTTTGCAGCATTATGAGCAAAGACTATGAATAATTCAGTCTTTCCCTCAAATGGGAGTTATAATCTAGGGATCTTATGGGAATTTTACATAATCTATGCAAATATGAATTAGAAAAAAAACGTTTTCTGGGAAAAGCGCATATGTGTATGTATGTAAAAATTCAAAATACACAGTGGCATGAGTATGTACCTGCATGCCTTAGGCCATAAGAGATTTGTTGTTTAGGGATAGAGTACAGAAACATTTGATATAATATCGATTAGTTACTTGAAAGTTATTAACTTTTAACTATTCTTTTTCTTTTCAATTGAGAAAAAAAGAAAAACCTCTCCATTTATTCTTTTTACCAGATATTTGTGTGATGCTGTTCCATTTTCAAACAATGTAAATAGGTTAAGCTACAGATGAGGCAGCCCTCACTTGAAAGGGAAGGTGAATAAATAAGTAGCTATAGTTATACCTTGTGACTAAAGCCAGGCTAAAAAATTACTGTATGATAAACACGTGTTTTAATTATGTGAGCCAAATACACTAAGTATACACCAAACCCCATATTTTTGGCATTAAGTATGTAGTGAAGAGGGTGTTCTATGATGTTCTATAGTGTGGGGACAATGTGGGAGCATATCTGAGGAAAGCTGCTACAGAATGTCAAAGAAAAATGGGCTGTGAAGAAAATAAAAGTGCCTTTAATTAGGTATTAAGGTCTAAATGGCATCAGTGCTGACAGAATCCTGTCGGAGAAAGGTTTCAGTGGGCCTGACAACATGGTGAGAAGTGACAGGCTTAAGCACATTTTGGTCTTTGGTAAAACTGCTATTAGGATGGGATTTTAGTATTTTATTGGATGTTTGATCATCTCATTTCTATTATATATTTCTTCTTAACCAGATCATATATTTATCTATTCATGTATTATGCATGTTCTAATTCTTATATTTAAATATATGTTAGAGAGGACAAATAGAATTTATATAGTCATATCTCATATATAAATAGTCCATCATTGATGTGTATTTGCTGGAAAAAAATAAACCTCATCTATGTACTTCTAGCGTTCTAAGTTTTAGGCCACTTAGTACAATCTGCTAAGACCCTGGTAATTGGGATTACCACTGTGGCAGCAGAAATGACAAGGGACTGGTAATGTCATTGGCATCACCACATGGACTTTGTATGATATCATCCCAAGCAGGGCCTGGAATGAGATTTAGAAACAAAGAGTTTTGGAATTCAAAGTCTAAAGGTAGATTTATCCAATGAGTGGCCACTGTCTAGAGCAAGTAGACTGTGAAATCCAGGCCATCAGTGAAGGTCATGGAAATGCTAGGCACCTGGGCAAGCAAGGGATAGATGATGAAAGCTTTGATCCCTCCACACTCATATGAGGACTGGCCCAGCTACAAAATTTGCTTCCTTGTAGAAGATTCTATCTAGGCTTTCACAGACGTTTTACCCTTGGTACATTTTAGAATCCCCCATAAGTCGTTCTGTCTGAGGTCATTAAAAAAAAATAATACCCCACTTTTTGTGTTCCCTATGTGAGTTCACTTTTTCACTAAGAAATACAGTGGCCTATTTTCATCTACAAAGTTTTCCTTGAACAGTATTCATAATAAGCATAATCCTTTGTTCAGACAAATCCTGACTGCAGGAATTTGAGTTATAATAATATTATAAAATCATGTACAATCTCAGGCCTATGGATTCAGATAGGGACTTACACCGTCAGTGTCCCTTGGCTTTCAGGTCATTGGACTAGGGCTGAATTACGCTACCATTGGGTTTCCTAGTTCTACAGCTCACAGATGGAACATCTTGGGACTTTTCAGCCTACATAATCATATGAGCTAATTCCTGTAATTAATATCTCTCTAGACAGACAAAGATCTGCCCCCCTCCATTGATACATACTTTTTCCCCTATAAGGAGCTCTGACTAAAAAAAGGTCCAACAAAGTTAAACATATATTTATTCTATGTCCTGACAATTTCTCTCCTAGGTATTCATCCTCTAGAATTGAGAACATGGTTCCATAAAAACATTTGTACAAGAATATTCATAACAGTGCTATTCATAATCCCCAAATGAAAATAACCTAAGTATCCACAATCAGAGAGCTGAATAAACAAAATGTGATATATCCTACTATGGAATACGACAGAGCAATAAACATGAACAAAATATATAACCATATGGATGGATCTTAAAAATATTATGTTGAAAAAAAGAATGTAGATACAAAATGTGACATACTGTAGAATTAATTATTTAATGTGAAGGAACAATTAAAACCCTGTATAGTGATGGAAAGTAGAACAGGGATGACCTTAGAGTAGGTACACGATGGGAACGGGGCATTCCTGGGGACCTGGCAATGTTCTATATCTTAATTTGGGTGGTGATTCTAATTAATTTATTTTGGCAATTCACTGTATGCAACAAATTATACCTTAATAAAAACAAATTCATACCTGCCTCCTGTGTCAGAGAAATCCATAAATGTTCAGTTCTTAATAACCTCTCCCACCTCAGAGAAATTATAGTAGGATTACAGGGAGAGGACATGTGACATTTTAATACACAATAGACATTCTTCTTAATGTCTTTGCCATCTCCCCTCTGCTACTTTGTGGTAGACTTCCCATTTTCCTCACAACCTTGGGGCCCCAGGGAAGTTGTCGGTCTTAGGGGCATTAATCCACCTAACTCAAGTTAAAGGTTACAGCCCCAAGAGACACAAAGTAAGGCAGAATATCATTGCCTAGTTCATCCAGGACAAGAAAGTGAGATAGGTATTTCTGAGATACACCTTTGTGAAAGGCCAAGAGTTACACCCACATCTAGCACAATGAAGCAGGGAAAACACATACAAAGGCTGACTTAAGTGCATGAAAGATGGGTTTCCAAGGCATTTAGTCATCAACAAACAAGGTCACTTTCAGAGATAACGATCAAAGGTTGTTTGCCTTGATGTTTGTTCAGGTAGGATTCTCAGTTTGGCTGAAATGGAGGCACTGGGACAGGTTCCAGTGCTTTGAAATGGTCTAGCACAGGTATCCATTAGCCACATTTCTGTCTGTAGGTGAGATAGGAAGGGAGACAGCGTTGTTTCCTCGCCCCCAACCAAACTGGAAGGAGGGATAACATTGACTCCTTCCCCTTTTACTACAGGTCATGAGTGAACCCTTTGCCCCAACTTCCATTACTTTCCAGGATATATTCTACACTCCAAAGACTAGAGAGTTTTTAGTTGATTGAAACTTATTGTATTTTAGATCTCCCTTTTCCCTAGGAACCTCTCACAAGCCCCTGGGCACAGCCAGAGTTGAAGAAAATTTGTCTCACTCTAACTTGCTCTAAAATGTCTCCCTTTTTATTTCTTCTAATCAGTTCCCCTAATCAGACATGCGTGGCTAATTCATTCTCTCCCTTATTCTCTCATTAATTTAACAAACACATTGAGTGCCATCCACATGTAAGGAATTCTGTTGGGGATGTAATAGGAACAAAATAGACTATACCTGCTCTCATGGAGCTCACAATAAAGTGGTGGGTAGACAGATGATTATAAATATTCACGTGCCAGGAAGTGTTTAGGACTGTGAAGAAAACTAAAGCGAAAGACAGCCAGGACCCAGTCTATTTTACATGGAGTGGTCATGGAAGTCTCTATGGACTGAAGAAATAAGCCATCTCAACATGCATTGGCAAATATAGCCTTCCAAGTACAGCTTTTACTCCCCCGAGGCTCCTCCAAGAGCAGGTCTGAGGTAACTACACATCCCCAAGTTGGTGTGTTCAGACATCCTGCATCTTCCACTGTCCTGTTGCTGAGACTCCCATTCTGAGGCTTTCCCTGCATGAATTCTTTTCTTTTAACTGAAGTATAGCTTACACACAGTAAATGTACAACTCTTAAGTGCACAGCTAGAGGAATTTTCACTTATGTATGTAACTGTATAACCACCAGCCAGATCAAGACACAGAACATTCTAAATCCCCAGAAAACTCTCTCATTCCCCTTTCCAATCAAAGCTATCCCTCCAAAGTAACCACTATTTTGGCTTTTTTCAACATAGTTTCAACTGTTCTTGAATTTTTTATAAATGGTATTGTTCAGTTTGCGCTACTTTGCCTCTGGCTTCTTTCCTTCAACATAATATTTGTGTGTGTGTGTGTGATGTATCCATGTGGTAATGTGTATCAATAGTATGCTCATTTTTGTTGGTGTATAGCATTTCATTTTTTCAATACATCATAATTTGTTTCTCCAATGCGCTATTGATAGATATGTAGGTTGTTTCTAGGTTTTGGCTATCATAAATAATGTTTCAATGAACCCTCCTGTGAGTATCTAATGTTTTTTTTTTTTCAGATGGATTGTTCCACTCCTTTTAATATTGCTCTTCCTTATCTTCTGATGATCTCTACCCCACACATGCCACAAATTGCCTTATTTACTTTGCTCTCTCATTCATTAATTCATTCATATCTTCCTCCATTTATTCATTTTATAAATGTTTATGAACACTTCTATATGCCTAGAACTCTGCTAGCCATGAGGGATTCAAAATGAACATGATACTGCACACAGAAATCTCAAAATCTAGCAGGAAAATCTACATGCAAATGTAATTTTCAAATATGTTACTGGAATAGTTGCCAGGCAAATACAAGCATAAAAAAATGTACAGATGGGGAAGAAGAAGAATGAGTAGGGCCCGGGTCCCGACCATAAACCAAAGTTGATGACTAAATGCCTTGATGGAGAAGGGTTGAAGGAGGCAGGGACATTCCATCCAGAGTTTCCACACTACGGTATGAAGGCTGCTTAGCAATTAGCTTCCCAGGCCTCGCCCTAAGTGGTCCTCATCCTCTAGGTCAGAATCTACACTTTAAACAGAGATGCTGATGTAGGTGGTCTTAGTACTGCACCTTGAAGCCAGTTTATGCCTTTATCTTCCATATCAACAGCAGTGTTTAATGTATAAAGTAAAGGTATCCAATAAAATCTTACAAAATCCTGTTTAAATTCTTCCTCAAAACTGTATTTTTAGCATAGGCTTAGATTTGTAGGCAAAAATCTCCCTATCAGAATATATTTTGTGTTTGACTCAGGTGTATGTATGAGTTAGATCCATGGCTCAGGGAATCACTGTAATTAAGTTTTATTACACAGAAACATCTAATCACCTTCACTAAGGGATACAAAAAGAAAAGGACTATGTACTTTTCAACTTTTTCCCACATGGCCCAGAGATAAACTCAAGATTTTGATGAGAAAATAAAGTTTTGTTGTATCTCTCTGATGTGGAAGAAAACAGTCTGCATGTAATTGTCTTTTTCTGTTTTCCACATGTAGGAACAGCAGTGAAGATAAGACCAGGAAATAAAACCAATATAACTGTCTTTCCATTCCCCATGCCACCCCACTAATACGTTTTATTAAGCTGATGGGATAAGGGAGTTAATAACAGAGCCAAGAATCCAAACCTCATCTATAATTGGGAAGAGAAACTTGGGCCTCTATTTTCCAGAACAGGGGTTCTCAAAAAGTGATCCAGATCAGCAACACTGGCATTGCCTGGAATTTTATCAGAATTCTGGGTGGGCCCGGCAACCTGTGTTCAACTCTGCTGAAGTTTGCAATCCAGTAAGTCTGAATGCTCTTAGCACTCATGGAGCATGAATCCTTAGAGGAGGCAGTGGGGGGTGTGAGTGTTTCAAACAAGGAAGCATGAGTGAAAATTAAAGATTTATTTTTGAAGTCACGAAATGGGAAGCACAAATAAATAAATAAATGAATATAACAGAAAACAAGATCAATAGAAAATTGCTATCTATATATTTTTCTTCAAAGTTTATTTTCAAAGAGCATCTAATCCAGTTTATGTTTATATTATGTTGCCGTTTTAATTAAAATAATGTAATTTTTATTACAACTTCTAGAAAGTATGTCTTCTATCTCAAATTCATGACAGAAGACTATGGGTATTTTTGTTTTGTTTTGTTTGTAATCTCTCATAGTTCCTTCTCTTTGCTTATTTTCAAAACTGGATTTATACTTATTTACCAAATTAGCATAATCAGAAATGAAATGGTCTCTATGGGTCTTGTTGAGGCAAGATACATGCATTGGCGTCTTTGCCCTTCTTCCTTTCAATCTCTCACTCACTCCCTTATCTCATAATTAGCATGCACTGTGATTTCTGCCACTAACTATTGCATAAAAATTACTGTTTTTCACTTATCTTTTCTCCATAGTTATAAAGGTTAAGTTTCACTATAGTTACTGAGATTTAAATCCATGATTACATGGCTTCAATGCTCGCTGCTGGTCTCCTCACATACAACTTCTTCAATAGTTAGTTTTCCATGTTGAGTTACCTCTGGTGAATACAATTTTTTATTCAGTTTAATTTTGCCCCTGTTGGAGGTCCCTTCTGACAAGTTCCCTCAATTCTCAGTTGTTAAAAAGTGTGCATGTGTAATATGCTTCCAGATACCTTCTATATCTGAGCATATCTGTTACTCTCAAACTAAAACTAAATATTTTATTGAGTTAGATTTCTTCTCTCTCTCTCTCTCTCTGTGTGTGTGTGTGTGTGTGTGTGTATGTATCTACTTGTCATCTGTCTATAATCTTTCTATCAACATAAATTTTATAATTATATGCTAACCTGTGTCTTTATTTGTTAAATTCTACCTTTCTCTTGCTAAACTGTGAAGGCCATGAAGTCAGGTAATGTGACAGTTTTCACAGAAAGTCTTTCAAAGATTCCATCAATAAAAAAGAACAAAGACATTAATAGCAGGAAAGGGACATGTGGCTCAGGAAGATGGCAGATATCACTTATGATTGTTCATCAATGGGAACAACAGAGCAAAAAATGAAAGCTGTACAAAGAAGCAAAGAGAAAGGAGATGCAGGGTTAAAGAGATAGTTATAGATGCAAACACCCTGAGTAGTCAAGAGGGTTGGAGAAAAATAATGGAGGGATCTTCTGAGACAAGAGAGCAACCAGATTATCCACTGTCTCAGAAGAGATGGTGGGGCATATTGAGACAGGTGAAGTCAGAGAAGGACAAATACTGTATGATATATTTTTATGGAGAGTTTAAAAATAAGGTAAGCTCATAGATACAAAGAACAGATTGGTAGTTTTCAGAGGAAGTGTGTGAGATAAGGGAGAAATGGATATCTGGTAACTGGCTTTGGAAGCCAGCCCCGAATACCTCAGAGGCATGACCACTTTGGCCCTTTGTCAGTGATCCTTTCTGGCAAGCGTCCCAAATCCTTAGTTAACTCCAGGATCATCCTCCAGGGGCATTCAAGAAGTTCTCAGTCAGGATCTGTCATTGCTCTAATTAATTTTAAATCACCTTTCTCCATAAGTACTAAGCCATACTGAAGTCTCAAGATTGGCTGTGCTCTAGATGACATGTAGAGGAGGCCTGTCTATTCTGGGCATTCTCCTCATTCCAACAGTTTCCCTAGAAGTCTCCAGGACCTGGGACTCTAAGCTTACTTCTTTATATGTTGAAGAAGAAAATGAATTTTGACAATCCTTTGGTTTTCCATAAAGCCTTACTTTCAAGGCTGTCTTCTATAAAAGAAGGTAAAAAAAGTCATCTTTGAAAGAAAGCTGATTATGGGATTTCCTTGTCCTCTGGACAACTCAATGCCCACATTCTCCTACTTCCACTAATTTTTGAAGCTAACTCTTAGAGGTAAGAGGTAAATAGAAATTAAGGAATAAATTAAACTCATCTAGAGAATATTAGTAAATACCATCTGTGTTTTATTAATATTGAGACATCTTGGCATATTGGAAAGTGAACTCATGTCAAAATACGTGAATGTTAGCAGGACTCAGAAAGTGACTTTCTGTGTGACCTTGAGTAATTCACTTCATTTCTCCCAGGTGCAGGTTCCTCATCTGGAAAATGAGGGTGTTGGCCTAGCTGAACTCTGAGGGACCTTCCAGCTCCAGCAATCTAGACCCTTAAATAAGGCTCAAAGGCAAAGGCAATATCATGATCTATTGATAAGTCAGGTTTTAAAAATGTTTTCACTAATCTTGGCTTTTATGTTATTCAAGGTCATTGGACAAAGAACGCAGTATGCATAAAGATTGATATTTCAGTTGCCCCATAGAAAAGAGATAGATACATGTGTCTATTGGGTACTACTGATTCTGAAATAATATAGTCAAAAGCATCATAGACCTTCAAAAGAATATAACTAGGATTATTTAGAGAAAGAGTGATAAATTGGCTTTTATTTATGCCTCCTCATTAATGAATCATGATTTATATGAATTGAAGAAATCTGATGGAAAAAGTAAAATGTTTAGAAACATCTTCTTTTAAATATTACTCTTAATATTTCTCATTTTATTCCCATATGGTACCAAACGAGAAAATAATGGTTTATTTTTTAGTCTTTACAAAACAATGAAATGAACTTCCCTCATACATCTGATTGTGTACTGATTCCTTTTATTGCATTAACAGAATTGTCAATTAAGGCACTTATCTGTATATCTGTATACTGTAGCACATGTGAAATACCTTTCTACTGAGCAAAATGATGTAGAGGAAGAAACCAAGGAATTGAGGTTCTGTATCCAAGCTCCAACTGACCTCTGCCAACAGTAATTGTGTGTACCTAGGCAAGTCACTATTCATTCCAGGCCTTGGCTTCCTCATGTGACAGCAACAAAGATTTGACTGTGGTCCTTTCCTATGGTATTTGTACCAGCTCTAGCAGACTAATACAAATACCTAAATCCTATGTGGGTGCAGTTGATATGTCATTTCCAAGTTATCCCGATAGTTCTTTTTTCCCTTATTGTTTACCAGAGTTTGTTCTGCATTTTAACTTCAGGGAATGGGAGATGATAAAGGTAGCTCAGCTAACAGGAGAATACAACTTGGAAGGAAAGAGAGAGAGAGAGAGAGAGAGAGAGAGAGAGAGAGTCCAATCCTTTCATGACAAAGAATGTCTGAGTTAAGAAAGGAGGGACAGTTGGAGAGAATGTGGTAACTTATGAGCTCAACCTTCCTGTTTAAGGGGCTTTGAAATACAAAATGGGAGGAAATGTGTTACTCAGGTTAGGGGGGAATACTCAGGTTAAAACAGAAGGTTTTAACTAAATGCTTTTGGAACCACCATACAGGGATATCTGGAGCCAACATGGGACATCCCTAATGCAATTAGAATGAGATTTTGTGGCTTAGGGAGAGAGTAGTTAGTTTGTATCCTTGCCCTGATCCAGCCCCTATGTGTCAGGACAGTAGTTTGCCAGCCAATGGGTAGGTCATGGAGCTTTTTGTAGAGGTGGATGGGGAGGAGGATATTCAAGGAGATAAGATAAGGAGAGGGGTTGAGGTGCCCCTACAGCTTTTGGGTGGTCTAGGCTTGACATGGAAAGATATTACAGAACTTCAGAAGGTCTCAGCACTAGCAAAAGCTAAGGAGAAGCTATGTTAGCTGGAAGGAATCACTGGTACCTACCAGAACAAGAAGGACAGAGCCAAAATTTTTCATCTTTTAGTATCTGCTAAGTCACAGTCAAGGCCCAGAGCAGTTGGGCTTTTTCCCATTAAGGCCATGTAACTATGTACACTTCTTCCCAGACTCCACCAGGGAAAGGATTGGAGCAGAGCCCCAAAAGATGTATAATCCATCCAGAAGCTGCTTTATCTAAAGAGACTCCTAAAACTATGGAGTGGTGTTAAGACACTCAGATTCAAATAAACGTTGTCCCCTACCTTGCCTCACCCATTGACTGGGTTGGCTGAGGAAGAATACCACTGAAATTTTAGAGAAATTAAGGTGATATATAGTCCTTTGCTCTTCACAGTTGTACTGTGGTTAAGTTTGCAGACTTGTGTCTACGTTAGTGCAGCACATCAAAATCTTCAGGGCGTTTCATGCTTTCCCCATAATAGCACTTGGTATCTGCTTTGTTTACACCTCTGTTACAGGTTAGGAAAAGACAAAAGAAAAGTGGGAGGCTGGGGTATGATTTCCATTTTTCAGGAAGGGGCCCAGAGACTTGGTGAGTTCTTATAATATACTCATGGTAACACAGCTAGGAAGCAGTGAACTTGCAATGTGTGCCCATGTGACAGTATCCATGGCAGATTGAACACAGTGCCTTGGCCACAGCAAGCTTAGGGCACAAGACCTTCATCCAACTTCACCTGTACCATTTTTATAAAGCCACATGAGTGAAAATTTAATACAGTTGCAATAGGTGGAAGGCTTCCTAGGTTCTGACCGTGGACCCAGGTTAAGTTGTTGGCATCTGTAGTTGAGTGTCTGACTTTGGCTCAGGATATGATCTCACGGCTTATGAGTTCAAGCCCCGCACTGGGCTCTGTACTGACAGGTCAAGGCCTGGAGCCTGCTTCAGATTCTCTGTCTCTGTCTCTCTCTGACCCTCTCCTGCTTGTGCTCTGCCTGTGTCTCTCTCTCAAAAATAAATATTCATTAAACAATATTAAAAAAACATTTTGGCATCTGTAAATGGTATTATCTGTAATAATACTCCACTTTTCATCCTATGAAGATGTTATGGAAACAAAAAAATAACATCCAAAATGTTAAAGTGTTTTAAATATAAAACACTATAGAAATTATTGCTAATTATCAAGCTTTAATCATTTTACTTTTAAACATCAGTTTTATTACACCATACATAAATATACACTTTCATATATTGTTTTCGCTTATTATAGGGTACATTGGCAGTTTAGATAAGATTTTCCTTTCATTTTGGTCAAAGTGAGTTATATATGTGCACATATCAAATAGTTGGCTACATGTGTCATGTGATTTTAGGGGCACTTAGAATGCTTTTTGCGCCCCCAAATATTTTTTTTTACATCCACTGATCTACACCCATTGATCCTTGGTGTTCCTACAATTTAAAAAATTTCTTTTGAGCGGGTTCAGGGTGGTTCAGTCAATTGAGCATCCAAATTTTGGTTTCAGCTCACGTCATGATCTCATGGTTCTTGAGTGTGAGCCCTGCATCCAGCTCTGCACTGACAGAGCAGAGCCTGCTTGGGATTCTCTGTCTCCCACTCTCTCTGACCCCTTCTCTCTCAAAATAAATAAATAAATAAACAAAGAAACAAACATTTAAGTCTTATTAAAACTTTTTCCTTTTGAGACATATACTGTATAACCATACTTATGCGAGATACTTAGAGTAGTTCTATTCAGAGAGTAGATGATTTCTAGGGCTAAAGAAAGGGGGATTTAAGGTGTTATAGTTTAATAGGTACCAAAAGCAATCTGCAGATTCAGTGCAATCCATATCAAAATTCCAATGGCATTTTTCAAAGAAATAGAATAGTTCTAAAATTTGTAAGGAACCACCAAAAACCCTGAATAGCCAAAGCAATCTTGAGAAATAAGAACAGAATTAGAGGTATTGTACTCTCTGATTTCAAATTATATTATGAAGCTATAGTAATTAAAGCAGTACCATATTGACTAAAAATAAATGTGCAGATCAATGGAAGAGAATAGAAAGCCCCAAAATAAACCTATGTATATATAGTCAATTAATTTATACCAAGAGAGCCCAGTATTCTGTATACAGTGGGGAATGGACAGTCTCTTCAGTAAATGTTGTTAGGAATACACATAAAGTAACTCAAAATGGAAAAATGACTTAAACACAAGACCTGTAACCATAAAACCTCTACAAGAAAACATAGGTGTTAAGCTCTTGTCATAGATCTTGGTGATGATTTTTTTTTAATCTGACACCAAAAGTGAGAACAAAGAAAGCAAAAATAAATAAATGGGAGACTACAACATGCTAAAAAGCTTCTGCACAGCAAAGGAAACCATCAACAAGATGAAAAGGCAACATACAAACTGGGAGAAAATATTTGCAAATCATGTATCTGAGAAGGGGTTAATCATATATCTGATAAAATATATAAAGAACTCATACAACTGAATAGCAAACAAACAAACAAACAAAAAACCCCCAAACAATCCAATTTAAAAATGAGCAGAAGATCTGAATAAATTTTTCCCAAAGACATACAGATGGTTAACAGGTGTCTGAAAAGATGCTCAAAATCATTAATCATCAGGGAAATGCAAATCAAAACTACAATGAGATATCACCTAATGCCTTTTAGAATAGCTATTATCAAAAAGATAAGAAATAACAAGTATTGGTGAGGATGTGGAGAAAAGGGAACACTTGTGCACTGTTGGTGGGAATATAAATTGGTGCAGTATGGAGTTTCCCCAAAATATTAAAAATAAAACTACCATATGATCCAGCAATTTCAATTTTGGGTACTTATCCAAAGAAAATGAAAATGCTATCTCAAAAAGATTTATATACCCCCATGTTCACTGCAACATTACTAACAATAGCCAAGATAAGGAAACAGTCTAAGTGCCTATTAATGGATGAATGGATAAAGAAATTGGGGATACACACACACACACACACACACACACACACACACATTCATACACACACATTCACACACACACACAGAGGAATATTATTCAGCCATAAAAAAGAATGAAATCTTGGAATTTGTGACAACATAGATACACTAAAGGGCATTATACTAAGTGAAATAAGTCAGAGAAAGACAAATACTGTATTATCTCTCTTTATGGAGAATCTAAAAATAAGGTAAGCTCATAGATACAAAGAACAGATTGGTACTTGTTAGAGGAAGGGTGTGAGATAAGGGAGAAATTGATAAAGAATATAAATGTATTAAAGATAAGCAGAAATAAAGTCCACAAATACCTGATTTTAGTGTGTTGTATTTTACTGATACACTCATCCATGGGATTTTAACATAGTCCAAAATGTCTTAATTAAAATGAAAGTGTTTTGTTAATATTATGACAGTATTATAAAAGTAATTCTTGATCATTGTAAAAGAGTAGAAAACAAAAAGATGAACAAAAGTAATAAAATCAGTTAGTGAATCCTAAATTCTATATTCTGAGAGGTCCTATACCCATATTTTAAAATAAATGTTATCTATTGAGGCATACTTTCTGTTAAGAAAAGGGAAATATGAATAATTTTATACATTAATATATCCATAGTCAAGAGATAGAACTTCCTTAATATATCCATGATCAAGAGATAAAAAAGTAGCTGATATGGCAGGGGCAGGGTGGGGGAAATAAGAAGAGGTTGGTAAAGGGTATAAACTCTCAGCCATAAGATGAATGAGATCTGAAGATCTAATGTAAAACATGGTGTCTATAACTGATAACACTATATTGCATAATTGAAATTTGATAAGAGAGTAGAACTTAAATGTTCTCACATAAAAATAATAAATAAGTAAATAATAAATAAATAAATAAATAAATGACAGGTAGCATTGTGGGATATTTAGAGTGTGTATCCTGGTGACTGGTGCATTGTGAAAGGATCTGTTAATTAACTAGATGGGAGGAATCCTTTCACAGTGTATGTGTATTGGGTCCTTACGATGTACACTTTGAATGTCTTATAGTTTTGTCAATGAAAAATATGCTTAAGTCAGTAAATTTTATATTATTTGTATTTTATCACAATTAAATATTAACAAATAGTTTATTATTGCCTTTTCCCCTTGTTTTCTGGGGTGATATTTAGGTCTTATCAATCACTCACAACCAACATGAATGAATCATTATAACCTTACATTAGGACAGAGGAACCCAGAAAGTGTCTATTATATTTTCAGAGTCAGTAGGGGGAAAAGGGGAAAGATAAGAAGAAGGAGAAAGAAAATTGGAGAACGTCACGAAGAAGAGGAGGAAGACATAGGGCTGGAATATTCATGGCTGCTCTGATTTTGTTACATTCACTCAACAAATCATGACTGAATATTTAGCCTGTGTTAGGCATTCTTCTAGGCTCTACAAAAACAAGCATACATTCCTGCTCCTGAGAAGCTTAGGTTCTACTGAGAGGAGACTGACAAGAAGCATACAATGCTAGTTACTATGTTGAGGGTGACAAGAGAAAAAAAAAAAGAGAGAGAAAGATAAGGAACATCGGGTAGATGGGTAGGGTGGTCAACGCAATCTGAAACAGAGAAATCAGAGTAAACCTCCCTGAGGAGGCAAAGCTGAGCAAAGAAAGGAGAATTTTTCTTATAGTAGGTAAATTACTAAAATCAGGAGAATTGTCTATGGGCTGAGACTGGCTGTTTTGTGTCAGAAACAATTCTGGTATTCATTTAAAACAACGCCAGTGTTGCCACTAATCACTTGTCATGGGGAAACATGCTGGCTTTTCCACAAAAGGGTGTCAGTGTGTCAGGTGTGTTTCCTCAGAACCCAATGAGCAGGAGTGAGGCCCTGGACTTCCAGGTCTGGCCCTCAGGAGATAAAAAAAGAAATTAGCCAAAAGAAAAAGAATGACCAGCTGCACCACTGCCTGCTTTAGGAGGCATTTTGGTCAGAATTAAAAATAATCAATCAATCAATCAATCAATCAATAAATAAACGGAAAAACAAAGACAAATAACTGGGTGTCTGGCTAGCCAGGAGTCTGACACCCTTTTCTTGGGCGGTGCTTTTCCCTGAAGACAGACACTACGTGCAGTTTCGTCTCAGCAGACACTGCCGCGTGAGCAGAGCTTGCTGTGAGCTGCTGGGCTCTGTGCCTCTCCGAGTCTCAGCAGACAAAGGGCAGAATGGGTTTCAAGGGTGGCCGCAGACGTAGGAGAGTTCGGGCTGCAGACACCAGAGCCCAGCACAGTCTGTAATCAGCCCTGAGCCTGGCCTGGCAGTTTGAAGGAAGGGCACAGTATGGAGCAGGGGGGGCCCAGCTGTGGCAGCCAGCCGACGGTGGCCACCCCCTGCCCAGCAGCTCACAGATGTGAACAGGTGCTCTCTCCACCAGTCTGTGCCCATTCTGGGCTCCACATTACTGGCCACTAACAAACAAGAAATCAATATCCACAACAGCTTCATGCCTTTGGAGTTCTGGAAGGCAATTTAGTTCCAGGAAATCTGAATGGTTTTGTGCCTGTGAATGCCAGTTGCACAGTCACTCTACCTAAAAGACTAAAAGTGTGGGGGGCAGGTCCTGGTAAAGTCAAGTCCAAAGGAACGAGAGTACCCACTGAAGCAAATGTCAGCCTTGTGTCAGAGTGGAAATGTAAGCCCTTTTCCTGCCCAGCGATAATAAGTTGAGGGGGTGCACTAAGTCGATTGGCTACAGTGGAGGTATGCTAGGACCCTGCTCTGGAGTCTGAGCACTAGACAGTGAATGTTCCAGAGGACTGGGGAGGAGGGAGAAGGGGGAGGAGGAGAGGCAAGAAACAGAAGTGGGAGGGAGAGGTGGGAGAGGGATTTTTGTACTTTCAGACTTGGGGGAAAAAATTAGAAATGGCACTCCCAAAATTGTTAATAATGGTTCATTTTCAGGGAGAGATTAGATGGACTGAAGGAAATTTTTTCATTTGTTATTTTGTACAGCTCAAAAAGTAGTAGGAATGTGGGTCATTTTTGTGTGGTATTTTTCAAAGAAAGCAATACATACATATACACACACACACATATACGAACATACATATACACACACATTCCTATATCTTTCTAATCATTAAGTGGTGTGTTAGTTACATTCCTAAATTTTAGGCCTATGCTTGTAGCTCAAAGTTTTGTTTCTATTTTTAAATCAAGCTTATCCCTCTCTCCAAATAAACACTAACAGAGGCATTTAACTGGAATACTTATACTGGAGTAGTAACAGTGTCAGAGGAGGCAACTGGGAACTCCTGCAAGAAAGGAAACAAGAGAAGCCATCCAGGAAGAGACACAGGGGGAGAGAGAGAAGGAGGGGGAAGGTTAGGAGAACCTCAGACCAACACTCTTATTATCTCTTCCATTCTTTTGAAGTCTAGGCATCCCTGCAAAACAATAGTAACCAAACCTGAAGATAGAAGGTGATGGCCTATCTGGTTCCTACAGACCTGTGTTCATCACTGAAAATGACTTCATGTGAGGGACAGAAGCAGCTGCCCAGTGGACATATTGCCTCCATCAATACGTCTTTATTGAGCATCTAGTGTGTGCTGTGCAAGGCATTGCATGGAAGTAAAGGTAATAAACGAGGAAATTCTTGTTCTTGTTGCTTATTTATAAAAGAAGTATCCTTGTAATATTACTGATACCATATTAGTAACTTGAAATCGGCTGCAGTGGAAATGTTTACAACCATAGAAATTGGCAAATGCTACAAGTCAGAGCTCGAACTATTTGGTTGATTGTTGAGACATTAGAAAGTTATGGAGGTGTTAATAATACAGCTAAACTTACAAGTATGGCCTGTATGTAGCCATCACATTGGGAACAGCACAAAAGAATTATGGAAACCTGCATCCAGTATTTGAAAACAATTATACAACTGAGCAAAAAAGCCACCCATCTTACTGACAAACAAATAAAGTTCTCACATGCATCTTAGTTGTTTCTCTATTGTCTAACGTAATTGTTACTATACAACGGGAGTGGCAAACAAAGTCCTCTAGGCCAAATCTAGACTGCTGCCATTTTTTTTTTTTAATACAGCCTGAGAGCTAAGAATGGTTGGGGGGACTTTTTGTTTTTGTTTTTGTTTTGTTTTGTTTTCAAAATTAAGTTTAAAAAAAAAAGAATATTTCTGGACACAAGAAAATTACAAGGAATTTGAATTTCAGTATCCATACATAGAGTTTTCTTGGAACACCACCATGTTCATTCACTTATGTTTTGTCTATGGCTCCTTTTGTGTTCCAATGGCAAAGTTGAATAGCTGTGACAGAGACTGTGTGCCTGACAAAGCCTAAGAGATTTACTGTCTGGCCCTTCACGGCAAACGTTTGCCAACCACTGCTATAAAATGAAAATATCAACAAATATTCATGTCAGAACCACATTGAGAGAGCCAGTTGTTAAAACAGTTACCAGGACACCACTGGGCCAAATGGTCAATAATGTAAAGAGGGTAAGACAAGTCTTCAGGGGAGCAGGGAGGAGAGAAGCATGCATGTGGATTGCAGGAATATGGGCCTCTGCTTCCATCTGGACCCAGATGATGGCTCCATCCAGTCTCACTACCCTGTACAGCCCCATTTGCCTTGTTCCCCCAGCAGTATGGAAATCTGCAAGGCTTGGAACCTGGGGTGTTCACTCATTTGTTCAGCATCAGGGACAAAGAGGACCCAATCACAGACCCTAAGCTCTTCTACCGTAATGGGTAACATGTTTGGATGGAAAGATTTGCTCCCATTTTAGTTCCATCTTCCAAACAAAGGTGCTTTTTAGCTTGCAGAGGGCTTAACATCCTGTTTCCCAATGTAACAATTTTCATAACGTATGCTTCTATTGTTCTTGGATTAATACTGACCACATTTGAACAGGCAAATGGGTAACCAATTAGCTTGAATTCTTTACAGTCAGGATTTGCTGTGTGTCTTGATACGCCTTTCTTAATCTTCCCTTTGAAACATGTTTTCTCATTTAGGCCAGAAGTAAATAGCACAAGTAACAGGGTGGTTTTCTCCCCCCTTCCTCTTTTCTCTCCCCTTGAAAAATAATGCTGAAGGAATTGTTTTGCAGTTGAAAATTAATGTAACCTATTATGTCCAGGAAATTTCTTCAATATATTACTTGCCAAGCCCCTCGGCCGTTGTGAAGAAAATAATTTTAATTTATCTCATTTTTCACCGCTGAGTCAATGATTGTTTAACCTAAAATGCCATTGTGACTAAGTGCTCAAACCCCATGGTCCTTGGCTATTTCACGGGGACTCGGCTATTACATCCACGAGCCTGGGCCTTAGAAGCACCAAAATTGTCATATTAAAAGGGTCGCTGTCAACTTGCTTTTGTTTTTATTGTTTTTAATTTCTGCTTTTCCATTTTCTCGGCTATTTATAATGTTCTCTTTAAAAGTTCAAAAATAACATCTCTCTCCTTAGCCTCTTGGTTATTTTCCATTTAGTGAACGTTTCTGTTCCAGCTTCCAGTGCCTTTCCTAGGGCACAGAGCAATGTCATCAGCTTGGGTTAATTTGTCTGTTGTGACTATGATCCCCCTTGTGATCCCCGTGCAGTTTTACTGACTAAAATCAGACTAGCATCCCAAGGGAATACAGAACCATGGTGATCACAAAGTCCTTTGAATCATCGTTAAGTTTTACCAGAAGTTTCCACATCAAATAAAGTCCAATGAAGTTTTCAAATTCTCTTTAAGGTGATACTACCACACTCTTACCTTTTCCATATTTACCTTTCTAGGGAAAAACAAATTTGCAATCACTTTACTTTTTCTTTGTGCTTGCCTGCCCGTGTTGTAGCAACAGGGTTATATCTCAATCTAGATTCCCCAGAGATCAGAGCCTGAGGTGAAGGCTTGTGTGTAATTATGTTATTTGGGGTATATAGCCTCAGGAAAAAATAAGTAATGGATAAGGACTAATATAAGTAAGACATGAAAATAAAAAGCCAAATACAAGGATGCATTACCAGCTGGTCACTGATACAGACAACCACACGCTCAGTTCTACGAAGGTGTATTTCAGAACCATCTCTCTGGGGTCAGAGAGGAAAAGAAATTTTCTAATAGTGGACCTACATTGGTCATAGTTTACCCTGTGGGTTACTCTAGCTGCTATATTAACTTCTGGCATATGCATGCCTAGACTGCAAGCTGAATGGGCTTCTGTGGCTTCCCACATCTTGCCAACAGAGACACTCTGGCACCTGAGGCACAGGCCTGAAATCAGGTGGTCAGATTGTACCAGTAGGAAGCTTCTTAGAGCCAGAAGAACGGGTCACCTGAGCAGTGGCCAGAAGAAAAGACAGGTGAGGCTGAGAGATTCTGAAATGGTGGATAAGAGGCATCTGATATAAGTACTTAAGATTAGGGAAGGTATTTTTATCTGTAATTTACAGAAAAAAAAAAAAACAAACAAACCCAGAGTTTAGAGGATTGATGCTGTTTGTCCAGGGACAATTATTGAGAGCTTCCTGGCTCCAACCAGCTCACATTCCATTAGGCCACGCTGCAGCCTCTGTGCTTGGTGGTGTCAGGTCCCAAGCTTTTCCTTCCAGCTTACATCTCATTCCCGAACCTGGAGGAAGATTTCTCTGTATCATTCTGAAAACCAGAGTAAGACTGACTCTAAGTCACCCAAAGATTACATGAACTGGCCACAGCCTATATGGAAATACATTTATGTCTTTATTATTCAAGATTCTTCCTAAACAGTAGGAAGTGAGGAAGTTTCTGTGTTTTGGAAAAGGTCATTTACTTATTCAAGCCACTGGGGGGACTATTGATAAATTGATACTTTATTTCTCTACAATGTTTCTATGTGGCTCAAGACTGCTTCTAAGGCTTAAAAAGGCCTTTTATTGGAAGTGGATATTCAATCAACCAATATTTAGTTAAGTACACACTGTATTCAAGGTATTAAGACAGGTACTCTGGAAAATAACATGGTACCAAAACCACAATCTTTCCCTCGGAGGGTTTTTAATCTAATGAGAAAACAAGGAACATAAAACGGGACTTCTGTTGACTGTAGAAAGCATTCCAGATAGAAGTAGTAAGTGCTATGAGGACTTGAATAGAGTAATTGGCTCTAACAAAGAATAAAAGAAAGTTTAAGAAGAATGTGGCATTTACATTTGACCTTGAAGGATGAGCAGGTTTTCAATGGTAAGAGGGCACTGAGGGGTTAATACCATGCCGTGCAAGCAGCTCTATAATTGCATAAATATAACTAGACAAATTAGAGTATGGGTGGCTGCAGGGGTAAAGACAAGACTGATACAGGGGTGAACAAAGAGCAAAAAATGAGCACGTTGGAAATGTTTATCTGGGCTCAGCTCAAGAAAAGTTTGAACGCCTGTTTTAAAAACAAAAATAGGGGGAGGTTGATTGTTCTTTATTTTATTTTTCTTAAAATTTTTTTAATGTTTTTATTTATTTTTGAGACAGAGACAGAGCATGAGCAGGGGAGAGGCAGAGAGAGAGGGAGACACAGAATCTGAAGCAGGATCCAGGCTCCAAGCTATAAGCACAGAGCCCGACGTGGGACTGAAACTCACGGAGTGTGAGATCATGACCTGAGCTGAAGTCTGACGTTTAACCGACTGAGCCACCCAGGTGCCCTTTGGTTGATTGTTTTTTAAAGCAAATCTTGGATTTCATTACAATGAAAATGGGCAGGAAATTTATTTATGGCATTTTAGAGCTAAAGGGAGGGAAATCAAAGATATTACCTAGATTCTTTTTGTCTGATGCCTTCTGATCAACACAGGTGGCTGGAGGCAAAACACCTGGGAATGTTCCTAACTACCTCCCAACTACCTGGGACCATCATACTCAGGGCTCACTGTCCCTAAGCCAGTTCAGGAGCTTCAGTTTCTGTCTGTAAAACTTGAGACTTCCTTCAGGGATGGCTGCACAAGTATCTTCTAGGTAGTAAGAATCCAAGCACCGGCCCTTCTTCTTAGCAATTTATGGAAAGAACCCAATTCAAATGAGGATTTCCAAGGCTACTGCAGATCTTTCTGGTCCACTGTAAGAACTTTTGACTTTCTTCACCTTTGCCAGCTGCTGAAATTCCATTCCAAGTTTGAGCAGCTGGGAAGCAAGTTGACCTTTCCTTGTATGGAGAGCTCGCCTTGCAGGCATCAGAAGAAAAAAAAATCGCAAAATTGTATCCAATTACTGAGCAAATACTTCAATCTTTTAACCTCATGACAACTCTTATGCCTCAGGAACTTCAGCCAATACCAGTGTGCTATCCAGAGAAAAGTCAATCCAATTCTTCTGCATGTCTGAACTAAGCTAGAGTTCAACACCCTCCACATTATTGCCACTGCCATACTTCTTTGGGTGTCTTTCAACCATTTCTTCCTTTCCATTTTCTCCACCCCTCCTCTTGAAATCTCCTTGCTCTGTAAGCAAGCATTCTTCCACGCTCAGCCTCATCACATACCATGCTTCGTCTTAGACTCTCCTTAACTGCAATGGGATTGTCACACTAGTAGTATTTCCCAGATGTTCCTGGGTGTTCTGATTCATTGGTCCAGGGTTTGGAAAATGGTGCTCTGGATTGGTCAAATCCCAAGCACAGACTCTTCATTTTCTCTTGCATCATAAGCTCATTCTTATGAAAACAAAAATTCCTCTTTTGAGACTCTAGCCATGTGACTATACCAACCTTTTCAATGTTCTCTGTAGAATGCTCAAATATTTATTCACATTTAGTGAAGATTTTGGAATCCAACTCCAGTCTTCCTCCAAACCCTATCTTCTGTTATAGTAAATGACCAAAAACACCCAAGTAGTAGATCCAATGGAGGACTGTGCTTTCATAGGTCTTTTTCTGCCATAAACTCCAGGGACTACCACCTCAGACACATGTCTGCCTAATGTCACCAAGATAAGCAAGTGTGGGCCATGGACTTTGAGTAGTAGTGAGATATTAGTGAGAATCAGAGACTCGGGAAGAGGTTGATTAAAAAGATTGATGATACATGTGGTTTTGAAGACCACAAATAATAGGATAAAGTAACAGAGCATCTCTCTAACCTGAAAGTGACTATTAGACAAAAAAAGAAAAACTGCTAGGTGAGAGAAGAGCAGGAAAGCAAAACCTAGAAGAATCACTGGAGCTAATTAGTGCAAGGACCTTGTTCCTATAGCCTTGGGCTGGACGTGCCCTGAAAGTGTTAGGAGTGAAGATTGGCAGGGCGTTTCAGAAATGTACTCCCACAGCTACACCTGGAACTTTTGCACTGGCCTGCATGGCACTGCCCCTGTGGTCTTACAGCTCCATACCTCGGGTCCTGGTCACAACCCCCCAACTTTCCCTTTCATCACTTACTCTCACTTTAATAGTGCTTCACCTGAGTGAACCCAACAGTCTCTTACTCTTCCTATTTCCCCCCTTTACGTCATGGCTTCATTTTTCATTTCATTGCCTGCTGAGCCCAGAACAAATGAGGAGTAACTTTAACCAATTTATTGCCAGCCTTTCAATTCCTTTTCCTTCTGCAAAAACCAAACCTTGGGTCAATTCAACGATCTGTCTACACAGGGACTATTGAGAGCTGCTGCAGGAAATTCTATTATTGTACAAAAATTCTAGCACTATAACAATGGTCATTTGGGAGGGCGGGAAAGGACTATAAGCAAGTTAACTATAGGTTACTTAAAGCATTTTCTACCTCAAGAATCCAAGTTAGTCTCTCTGGGAATAAATATAGTGAAATCTAGAAGGCAGGAGGCAGGACCTGGAGAGTGGGAGGGAAGAGTTAAGAGTCAACAATCAACTACTCTGAGTCATAAAATCAGAAAGGCATTGAACATTTAGAAGGAGAACTGGCCCCATAAAGAAAACAATGCCTCTTAGTAAGCATATTATCTGCAACAAAGCAAAACAAATTTTCAAGCGTCTTATTGAAACTGCTGGGGAGGGAAATCATGAAAAGTTTCTATTAAGCAAGGGATAGAGAATGGAAATTAATAACACAGGGCCAGTTATTACTAATTTAGGATGTATAGAATGCCACTGATATGACCTTTATTTATGGCAATGTTATTTTTACTTTGGAGCAGCATGGCACAGTTGGGAAGCAGACAAGCATGGTGGCTGAAAGCCTGGGCTTTGCAGACAGCGAGCCGGGGTTTAACTCTCAGCTCTGCAGCTCATTAACTGTATAAGCCCTGGGAAGTTCCTTAATTCCCCTAGACTTCAGTTTTCTCATTTAAGGCTAAGAACTCCTATTATGATTTCTCAGCATTTGTACCGAGTTTCCTATGAGTTTTCTATGTTCCAAGGACTTTAAACATTTTAACATCTTTAATTTTCATAGCAGCCCTATTAGTTCTATTAATAGAACAGTCCTATTTCACAGATGAAGAAACTGAGGAAAAGAGATAAAATAACTCACACGAGGTCACACAGCTGGAGAATGTCAGTGTCATATTTACGCTTCAAATCCAGATAGTGAGACTCCACTGCTCTTACCCACTCTGCCCCCTTCAGAGCCCACCTTCCTGTTCAAAGGGCTATTGGAGAGGAGGGTGTTAAATGAGTACACTACTCACCCCTGCCATCAGGCCATCACTGCACCCCTCCCTTGTCCTCTTTACATCTTCAGGCTGGCAGGCAGTGATTCTGAGGAACTATAATACTCATCTGAAAAGTTTTTTGGAAAATGACTGGGCAAGAGGAGGCAGGGGTGGTGGAAGGTGTGGTATTATTTCATTTGTGATAAATCATGAATATAGTGTTATTGAGAGTACAGAGCAAGTGGAGACAAGAAGGACTTAACAACCAAGAGGCTCAGGGAGTAATTAATGGAGAAAGGTCCCAGAGGAAGCCGAAAATGTTGATTTAAGAATATACAAAAAGTAGGTAAGGCTCATCCTGTGGAGGTCTGAGAGCATCAAGGATGTGAAAAAAAATGTAGATAAGTTTGGAGAAGAATGGAAGGTAAATTGAATTATTTCACTTCTATTGACCTTTCATTACTCAGTAAATATTTGTTGAGCCAATGAATAGCTTGTATGCTCCTGAAAGGAAAGACTATGCCTTTTAACTTCTCAAGTATCCCGAACATAGATTTGACACTTAATTAGTACTTTTGGATAAAGCTGCTGCTGCTGCTGCTGCTTCTATAAATGGTCTCAGACCAAACAATGAATTCGGTTGATTCCTTTAAAAACCATACTGACCCACAATCTTTAAACACAAAATGATAGAGCCAGAAGGATCCTTGGAGGCCCTCTAATAAGGTAGGCACAAATAAGCGATTGTGTCTGCAGACTGCTTTCTTTGTTCTGTAGCCTCTTGTGTTACAAGGTTTTGAAATAGTTTCTACATTTAGAAAATGAGAGCTTTCCTATGAAAATCTCTACTTCCAGCCTCTGTTGAGAAATTAGATTTTTTTTTTTCCTGGCAAGATTGACCTGCATTCTTGCACAGCAGCAAGGACCTGAAGCTGAGGGACAACTACTCTTTTAGACAGAGTGATTTGCCAGTTTTCTGAGTCCCTTCTAAATCCTACCCTATTACTTGATCATTTTCAATTTTTCATCCAAACCTTATAGGCACCTGAGTTTGTGCACCCACAAGGAAACTGAGGCACAGACAAGTGATATAATACAGCTGAAACTTGGGTTTTCCTGTTCATTATTGTCACTCTCCCATATTTGATCCATTCTCTGACTTCTTCTGGAATTAATATTGTAGTGTGGTGATTCCATTGGGCCTGACTGTGACATGAGCAAGCTAACGAATGTAAAAGAATCATAATCTAAAAGGAAATCTTTGATTATACAATGCATTAGTCAGATCCACACTTAGATTACCATGATCAGTTCTGGTCAGCACATTATAAAATAAAATATTGAAACACTTGACAATGCAAAGAGAAAGAGATGAGCTTGATCTTCTGCTGTGATTATATTGTATTAATGACTTCCTATCATATTACTGGTTTTTGTACCCTATTAGAGAAAGTAAAATGTACTAATAGAATGGGAAAGGAGCTAAGAGAGGAGCCATGTTACTTTTCAAAATATTTTGAAAGCCAATAAAATGCTCTATTTTCCCCTTTAAAAGTAGGTACTGCTTTCCTAATCAGGGTGAAATGATTTATTAATCAATAAGATTGTAAATTAGGGAATTATTTATTCAATAGACCAGACAAAATTATATCATTCAAAAATTAATCTGAAGGCCAAAAAGAAAAAAAAAGTAATAAAGGAGCTAGTATACTCTTCCAGTTGGACATTATGCCCATGATAAGTTCACATAATAACAGTGTAGGGAGTAGCATAGTTACCAAAGACACTAATTCTCTTCAGAAGGAAGGAAATTATTGAAATATGACAAGGGTTCTTGGCATCACTCAAAATTTGTTGCTTTTACCAGCTCACTGACTGATGATTGGGATGGGGATGGTGAATTGAAAGTGAGATTCAGACTTTTAAATCTTAGGTCTTTTGGCACAAAATAACAAAAATGAAGAGGTTTAAGCCCTGGCCATTGGGCAGCTCTAATATGATTATACCCAATTTATATTCTTTTCCAAATAACATTTTTAAGTTCAGGCCTTTGCAGATGCCAATTATATATACTATTAACCCCTCTTAAAGACAGATGGACAGGGGTGCCTGGGTGGCTTGGTCGGTTAAGCGTCTGACTTCGGCTCAGGTCATGATCTCACAGTCCGTGAGTTCGAGCCCCGCGTCGGGCTCTGTGCTGACAGCTCAGAGCCTGGAGCCTGTTTCGGATTCTTTGTCTCCCTCTCTGTCTGCTCTTCCCCTGTTCATGCTCTGTCTCTCTCTGTCTCAAAAATAAATAGACTTTAAAAAAAATTAAAAAAAAAAAAGACAGATGGACATTATTTCACCTGCTTTTGTGTTTCACTCCTGTGCCATTCCCTCCCTAGATGTGAGAATATTGATAATTTCTAGTCCTTACATTTGGTGGTGGCTTCATAAGTGTTTCTATTTTATATTTAAAAATGTACAAAATAAATAACTAAAACATACAAAAGTTGCATATATACTTTTTGTATATAAATTTTATTTAATAAAACTTGGCGACTTCCAATTTTATCGCAGAGATGCAGATAAAGACCATCACTCACAAAGAGAAAGAAAGACCATCGCTCACAAAGAGAAAGAAAAGAGCTGGATGAACCACAAATTAATGACTTTTCCTAAACGTACCAGAGAACTGATTTCAGAGGTCAAACAATTAACCAAAATTATGAAGAGTGACAGAACTTGTAAGAAGAGACAGGGCCATCCTCAATGGGAAAAACCAAGAGCTTTTCCACTAAGGTCAGGAACAAGAAAGGGACGTCCCTTCTCACCACTATTATTTAACATACTACTGGAAGTTCTAGCCTCAGCAGTTAGACAACAAAAAGAAATAAAAGGCATCCAAAATGGTAAGGAAGAAATCCTTTCCCTATTTGCAGATGACGTGATACATTATTTAGAAAACCTGAAAGACTCCACCCCAAAATTGTTAGAACTGACACATGAATTCAGTAAGGTCGCAGGATACAAAAATCAATGTACAGAAATATGCTGCAATTCTATACACCAATAATGAAGCAGCAGAAAGGAAATCAAGAAATCAATCCCATTTACAATTGCACCAAAACCCATAAGATACCTAGGAATAAACCTAACCAAAGAGGTAACAAGATCTGTACTCTGAAAACTATAGAACATTTATGAAAGAAATTGAAGATGACACAAAGAAATGGAAAAACATTCCATGCTCATGGATTAGAAGAACAAACATTGTTAATATGTCTATACTTACCCAAACAACCTACAAATTTAATGCAATCCCTATCGAAATACCACCACCATTTTTCACAGAGCTAGAACAAACAATCCTAAAATTTGTAAGGAACCACAAAAGATCCTGAATAGTCACAGCAATATTCAAAAAGAAAAGCAAAGCTGGAGGCATCACAAGTCTGGACTTCAAGGTATATTACAAAGCTGTAGTTATCAAGACAGGAGGATGCTGGCAAAAAAAAACAGACACATAGATCATGGAACACTATACAAAACTCAGAAATGGACCCACAACTATATGGTCAACTAAATTCTTCAACAAAGCAGCAAAGAATATCCAATGAAGAAAAAGACAGTCTCTTCAACAAATGGCGTTGGGAAAAATGGATAGCATCATGCATAAGAATGAAACTGGACTACTTTTGAACACCTTACACAAAAATAAATTCGAAATGGATGAAACACCTAAATGTGAGTTAGGAAACTATCAAAATCCTAGAGAAGATAGGCAGTAGCCTCTTTTATAGTAGCCTCTTTTATCAGTCATAGAAACTTCTTACTAGACATGTCTTTGGAGGCAAGGGAAACAAAAGCAAAAATGAAATATTGGAACTTTCATCAAGATAAAAAGCTTCTGCAAAGCAACAAAACTAAATAAAATTAATAAAACTAAAACACAACCTTCAGAATGGAAGAAGATATTTGCAAATGACCTATCTGATAATGGGTTAGTGTCCAAAGTCTATAAAGAACTTATCAAACTCAATGCTCAAGAAACAATAGTCCAGTTAAGAAATGGGCAGAAGGCATGAATAGACATTTTTCCAAAGAAGATATACTGATGGCTAACAGACACATGAAAAGATGCTCAATATAATTCATCATCACGGAAATAAAAATCAAAACTACAATGAGATACCATCTCGCACCCATCATAATGGTTAAAAATAACAACATGAGAAACAATAGGTGTTGGTGGGGATGTGGAGAGAAGGGAAAACTCTTTCACTGTTGGTGGGAATACAAACTGGTGCAGCCACTCTGGAAAATAGTATGGAGTTTTCTCAAAAAGTTAAAAATATAATTCCTCTATGACCTAGCAATTGCACTACTAGGTATTTACCTAAAGGATACAAGAATACTTATTTGAAGGGGCACATGCACCCAGATATTTATAGCAGCATTATCAACAATAGGCAAATTATGGGAAAAGCCCAAATGTCCATCCATTGATGAATGGATAAAGAGAGTGTGGCATATAAAGAATGGAATGTTACTCAGCCATAAAAAAGAATGAAATCTTGCCATTTGCAGTGATGTGGGTAGAGATAGAGTGTATTATGCTAAGGAAAATAAGTCAGTCAGAGAAAGACACATACCATGTGATTTCACTCATGTGTGGAATTTAAGAAACAAAGCAGATGAACATAGGGGACAGAAAAAAGAGAGGGAGGCAAACCAAAAGAGAAACTCTTAACTATAGAGAACAAACTGAAGGTTGCTGGAGGGGAGGTGGGCAGGGAGATGGGTTAAATGGGTGATGGGTATTAAGGAGGGCACTTGTAATGATGAGCATTTGGTGTTTAATGTAAGTGATGAATCACTAAATTCTACTCCTGAAACTAATATTACAATATATGTTAACTAACTAGAATTTAAATAAAAACTTGAAACAAAACAAACAAACAAACAAACAAAAGAAACAGGACCCAAACATTTGCTTGCTACAGTGGAAATCACCAAATGCCATATAAAGTGTTAAAAAGATTCAACTAGAAAATTTTAATAACTTGCTAAAGGCTGAGTGTGGGTTAGCTGAGAGTGTGAAGTTCCTGATGGATGAACACATAGGAAGGTTATCCCTCTCTTCCATGCTTTTCTTCCAGGAATCCCACCTGCCATTTACAGGTAGGATGTGAAGAATCCAGAGAAAGCCTCCCTTACAGTGTTAGACAGTAGAATGTAACAGCAATTACTAAGAAACACCACTGAGGCCCAACTGCTTTCCTTCCTCAAATGTCTCAGTCTGCATAAGAAGGATCATAAAACATGTATCCTAAAGTTGGCATTGGTAGGAACACAGCCTATAGAGATAGGAAAGACAACTACCATTGAATTATGGGGGCAAAAAGCTTCAATCTGAAAGTAAGTGGTGGGCAAAAAAACCGGAGCCTTAGAAAAATCTACAGGAGCAGGAAAAGCAGAATAGGGAGGGAAAAAAAGTACTCTGGGTAGAGGCAGAAATACATGTTAGGCATAGCATTAGGATGGATGTATAAGGGAAAAAAAAAACATACACATAAAAACTATTAAATCACAGTTCTCTACCCAGTGCGACAATACTTCAAAAGAAAAGGAAAAATGAAGATTTCTAAGACAAAAATATAGGGAATTGTGAGCAGAATTATTCTATAAGAAATGTTAAAGAAATTCTAGAGGCAGGTCAGAAACTGTTTCTATGTGGAGAGATGAAAAGCATCAGATATGGAATAAACAAAGATAAATCAGTTTTATTCTTATTTTAACTACTCTAAAAGGTAAAAGACATTGTAAAGCCAAAAGGAAGCAGCACTCTATTGTATATTTATAGCACATATAAAAGTAAAATCCAAGATAATAATAATGAGGATGAAAGAAGAATTAGAAATACTGTATGCAGTTTTAAAGTCCTAATACTATGAGTGAAGGCATATTATATGACTTGAATAAGATTCAGATTATTTTAGAGTCTATTTTGTAAACCCATGTGCAACCACTGAAATTTTTTAAAAATAAAATTTAAATAATAAGTCAATAGAGATAAGGTATGATCAAAAAAATAGCTCAGTTAATTCTAGAAAAAAGAAAACAAAAAAAGGGTAAAAACACATAGAAAGATGGTATCCTTTAATCTAACAATATTGACAATCCTTTGAAATGTAATTGGTCTCAATACCTGTTGAAAGGGAGATATTATCAGATTAGGACTTTTAAAAAAGCAATATCTAACTATATGCTTTCTATAAGAAACCCACTTAAAGACATATATAGAATAAAAAGATAAAATATGGAAAAATATATACAATGCAAAGCACAAATAAAACAAGAAGCATCATATATTGATAAAAGGTCAGTTTTCCAGAGCACTTGGGTGGCTCAGTCAGTTAAGCATCTGACTTCGGCTCAGGTCATGATCTCACGGTACATAAGGTCAAGTCCCACACTGGGCTCTGTGCTGACAGATTAGAACCTGGAGACTGCTTCAGATTCTGTCTCTGTCTCTCTCTCTCTCTGACCCTCCCCTGCTTGTGCACTGTTTCTCTCT
Organism: Panthera uncia; assembly: GCF_023721935.1. NCBI lineage: Eukaryota > Metazoa > Chordata > Mammalia > Carnivora > Felidae > Panthera > Panthera uncia. The sequence goes on along the minus strand of NW_026057586.1, from coordinate 34,527,042 downwards.
GAAATACAAGTAAAAATTAAATATTTTTTTAAAAAGTCAGTTTTCCAAGAAGAAAAAAATCTTAAATATATATGCACATTTAGCTTCAAAATGCATGAAGAAATACTGATGGATCTGGAAGGAAAAATTCCAGTTAGAGTTGGAGACTTCAGCACTCATATCTCAGTAATTGAAAGAAAAAGTAGGCAGAAAATCAGTGAAGATAAATATGACATAAACAGCATTATTGGAGCACTGGGGTGGCTCAGTTGGTTTAGTGCCATACTTTGATTTCATTTTGGCTGAGGTCATGATCTCAAAGTTTGTGAGTTCAAGCCCTGTGCACATGTACTCTCCCTCTCTCTCAAAATAAATAAATACACTTAAAAAAACCCACTATCAACCATTTTGAGTAATTATAGAATATCCCACCCAACAATAGCAGAATACGCTCTTTTCAAGTACACCTGAACATTCACCAAGATAAACCATACTGTGGACCATAAAAGACACCTTAAGATATTTAAAAGAGCAGAAATGATACAATGCATGTTTTTATACCACAATAACATTAATCTAGAAATCAATACCAGAAGAAAATCAGGAAGATTCCCAAATATTTGGAAACCAAACAATACACATTTAACTGACTGGTAGATGAAGATAATGTCTCAAGAGAAATTTAAAACTGAAAATACTTTGAACTAAATGAAAATTTAAATACATATGAAAATGTGTCAGTTTCACCTAAAAGAGTTCTTAGGGAAATACATAGCATGCAATGCTTATATTAGAAAAGAAGATAGGCACCTGGGTGGCTCAGTCAGTTAAGCGTCTGACTTTGGCTCAGGTCATGATCTCATGGTCCATGACTTGAAGCCCAGTGTCAGGCTCTGTGCTGAGAGCTTAGAGCCTGGAGCCTGCTTTGAATTCTGTGTCTCCCTCTCGCTTCCCTTCCCCTGTTCACACTCTGTCTCTCTCTCTCAAAAATAAGTAAACATGTAAAAAAAATTTAAAAAGAAAAGAAGAAATAAAGGTCAAGAGATTCTACTTAAAGATATTAGTGAAAGTAGAGCAAATTAAACACAATACAATCAGAAGGAAGGAAATTATAAAATTGAAGTAGAAGCCCATGACATTTTACAGAAAAACAATAGAGAAAATCAATGAAACCAAAAGCAGTTTCTTTGAAAACATCACAAAAGTGATAAACTGGTTAGGTTGACAAAAAAAAAAAAAAAAAAAAAAAAAAGAGAGAGAAATTACCAACATGAACTCATGGCTGTCCAAAAACATTAATAAAATAACAAAGTGATACTATGAACAAGTATAGTCCCATAAATCTGACAACTTAGATCAAATGGACTAATTTCTTGAAAACAGAAACTACTAAAACTCATTCATGAGGAAATAGATAACTGGAATAGTCCTAAAATTCTATTTTAGAAACTGAGCTTTCATTACAAACTTACAAAAAATAAAACTCCAGGGTCAGATGGCTATACGGGTGAGTTCTACCAAACATTTAAGGGAGCAATAAGAGTTCTACATAATCTTTTCCTGAAAATGGAAGAGAAGAGATCACTGTCTCATTTATGAAGCCAGCATCACCCTAATGCTACCACAAAATAAATGCATTACCAGAAAATTAAATTACAGACCAATAATATCCATGTACATATGGAAATCCTCAAAAATATTAACAGACCAAATCCAAGAATATATGAAAAGGACAATATATCATGACCAAGTACAGCTCATCTTAATCACGCAAGGTTGCTTTAACACCTGAAAATCAATCAATGTGATTCACCATATTAACATACATAACATAACTAACATAAACTGAATGTTTTTCTCCTAAGATCAGGAAAAATTAAAGTATGTTTACCTTTTATTTGTCTTTGTATTGGAGTTTCTACCAATTGGTATATGGCAAGACAAAGAAATAAAACACATTTAGATAGGAAAATAGGAAGTAAATTTATATTTAAGAAAGACACGATTATCTATGTTGAAAGTCCCTTTGACTTTCAATAAAAAGCTACTATAACTAATTTGTGAGTTTAGCAAAGTGGCAAATAGAAAGATGGTATTCAAGGATGAATTATAATTCTATATAGTAGCAATGAACAGTCAGAAATGAAATAAAATATAATACCATAGAATTAAAACATACACAATGCTTAGGAATAAATCTTATTAAAATGTATGAGTTCTACACATTTTATTTTTTAAATATGGCTGAAATTAAATATTAAATGGAGTTATATGTCATATTTATGGTTCAGAAAACTCAACAATATTAAGATATCAATTCTTCCCAAATTGATCTTCTGATTCAATACAATCCCAATAAAATTTTCAGTAGGAATTTTTTAGAAACTGGCAAACTTATTCTTTTTTTTAAGTTTATTTATTTATTTTTAGAGAGAGAAAGAGTAAATGTGTGACTGGGGGAGGGGCAGAGAGAGAACAGGCTCTGTCCTGTTAACACAGAACTAAAAGTGGGACTTGATCTCGGGAACCATGAGATCATGACCTGAGCGGAGATTGAGAGTCTGAAGCTTAACCCACTGAGCCATTCAGGTGCCCCAGCAAGCTGATTCTTAAATTCATATAGAAATACAAAGTACCTAGACCAGCTAAAAATATCTTTGAAAAGGAAAAATACTTGAAGATGAACTCTATTTGTTTCACAACTTATCCAAAGCTCTAAAAATCAAGGGAGTGTGGTATTCTGTCAATGGGACAGAATAGAGAATCCATCAAGACACACACACACACACACACACACACACACACACACTTATTTTCAATAAGGGCACAAAAGAATTCATAAGAAGGAATAGCTTTTTTTTTTTTTAACAAATCAGTCTAGGACAGCTGAATATCCATATGCAAAGAAAAATGAATTTTGATTCATACCTCCAACCAGATATAAAACTTCTATACCTCCAACCAGATATGTCTTCTAACAAAGATAGATCATTGATATCAATGTAGAACTTAAAGTTATATAATCTCTAGAAGAAAATTTAGGGCAAAATTGTGACCCTGGGTAAGGCAAATATTTCTTTGATATGACAGCTAAAGGAAGGTATTTTTCTTAAAAAGATAAAGTATAATTAAAATAAATAAATCTTGTCTTCATGGGGTGCCGGGTGGGCTCGGTTAAATGTCCAACATTGGCTCAGGTCATGATCTCACAGTTATGAGTTTGAGCCCCTCGTCAGGCGCTGTGCTGAAAGCTCAGAGCCTGGAGCTTGCTTTGGATTCTGTGTCTCCCTCTCTCTCTGCACCTCCCCAACTCATGCTCTTTCTCTCCCTCAAAAATAAATAAACTTCAAAAAAATTTAAAAAAAGAAAAAGAAAAAGAAATCTTCTCTTCAAAAATACCAGGAAGAAAATGAAAAGATAAGCTACAGACTGGAAGAAAATATTTGCAAACTATTTATATGATAAATGATTTGTATCCAGATTAATGAAAACTAAAATCTCTATATATATCTTCAAAAGATTCAAAAAGACATTTATGACATATAGGTACCAAATAAGCTCATGAAAAAGTGTTCACTATCACTGAAATGTTGCAAGGACACGGAGAAATTAGAATTCACATGCACTGCTCCTGGGAATGTAAACTGGTACAACCACTTTGGAAAAAAGTTTGGCAATTTCTTTAAAGGTTAATCACACAGATATTATATGATCCAACCATTCTATTCTTAGGTATTTATGAAAGAGAAATGAATACATATGACCACGCAGAAACTTACACCAAGAATTTTCAAAATAGATTTTTTTGAAATAGCTCTAAACTGGAAACAATTCAAATATCCACTAATAGTTGAATGCAAAAATTAATTGTAGTATGCCTATAAAATGGAATGGGATAATAAAGGAGTGAGCTATTGATATGTGCAACAAGAATGATTTTTTTTTTCCAAAATGATTATGCAAGAGTAAAAGCCAGACAAAAAAAGAGAACATATGATTCAATTTAAATGAATTACCTACATACCTTTAAATTAATCAATAATAACAGTGGTGTCCTGGGGATAAAGTTTCAGGTAAGGGAGGGATAGAAGGGACAGATTATAAAAGGTATTCGAAAATGGTCTTGAGAGTGATGATATGCTAATTATCTTAATCATGGTGGTTGTTTCATGAGTGTACATATACTTCAAAATATTAAATTCTATACTTTATGTATAGTTTACACTGCATAAATTATGCCTCAATAATACATTTTTAAAACTCTTGCCACCTCTGTGGATGTCTCAGAAAATTGGACAAAATATGGAATGTACATATTTATGAACATAAATATATAATATATACATTATATATGTATATATAAAAAATAAAGAAAATGCACTCCCTTGTTGGTTCAGGGTTATTTTTCAATATGCTCAGTGAGTTGGAGATTATTATGAAGTTGATGAAGATGGCCTATAAGGATCATTTGACTTTTTTTTTCTCTCTTCATCTTGGTTCAGCCCTAGTGGACCACAGCCTCTGCACTAATTTCCTTGAAAAAAATATATTTGGATTCTTTCATTTTGTAAAGGTTCTCTCAAACTGGATGATATTGGTGGTTCTACCAAATATAAGAACTACTTTCAAAATGTCTGGTAACAATATTATTCTAAAGGATTCTTTTCCCCAGGAATGCTGATGAAAATGTGGGGCAATAATTCTTACCGATAACACTGATCACCAATAATAATAAAGCTATCTAGGGCACTGCTGGTAATAATGTTAATCATGTTAGTAATGATAATAATAAGAGTTGCAATTTATTGGAAAGCCAGAGACTATTTCTAAGCACTTCAAATACGCCATGTGGTTTTTATCCACACAACAGGCTTATGAAGTAATCCCCATTTTCAGATGAAGAAACATGGTACCAAGAGATTAACATTTTGTCAAGGGGCACCCAGAGAGTGGTTTGTATCCTTGATGCCCGGTATGTGGTAATTGTGTGTCCGTCAGGATATTGACAGGAAGGAGATAACATATTCAATGTGTTTCATTAAGGAGAAACTATTCACAGCATTGTGGTCATGGTTAAAGAAATCAACTAAAGATGGTGAAACTCCCAGAGTCTAGAAAATATGGGAAACTATTCATCATCATAAACCCTGAAAGCAAAAGTCCTTCCAAAGTCTAGAGAATGCTTGGAGCCATAAGAGACGGAACATCTAGTAGGGGTGGTGACCCCTAAATAGCAGTGCAATCAAAACTGCAGTGAAGCAAGGAGGGAGGCCAGAAGAGGGTGTTGGGATAAATATCCAGGTCTTTCTTTCCTCTCATACTGTGCTCTGCATTTTGTTCCATCGTCAAAACCACCTAACAGCCAGAGGGCCAGGCAGCTCAGGTGATGAGATCCTTAGCTATCACTCTCAAGCACAAAACAGGGCAGAGAAAAATAGATCTGGCAGTATCTTCTCCACTTGCAATAAGAAGCTTGCCTCCTCAATCCAGGTGAATCTCAGAATCCTATGAGCCACCATTTTGTCACCATTGTGTCAATGAAATCATTGTCACATATGAAACCTAAATTATAACGTATACTTCTTAAAATGGCACCAAAATGGGGGAATTAATTGACTTCCAATAAAGTTGCCACAGCCTCCACCCCTGTAGATGATTATAGGCAAAAGGTAATAATGACTTCCATTCCATGTCCTTTTTACTCTCAGACAGGCCCTCAGTTTCTTGATATTTTTTATCTGGTAGAATATCCTAAACTTTCCACATGATCCAAATGCCTTGCATTCCTGTTGTTATTGGTTTATTAGTGTTTCCGCTTGCTACTGGACGTAGAAATGTTATGAGTTTTTCTGGAGAATATCCTGGATTCTAGAAATAGCTTTTCTTGCCCAAGTTGCACAATAGTAAAATGGTAAAGAGGATCAGTTGTGCTAGTAAAATGCATCCATATCTGTCTGTCTGTTCCACAGTATAGGAAGCCCAAGCATTGAGTAATGCATAGAATTGTTGAATCACTATGTTGTACACTGAAACTAATATAACATTGTATGTCGACTATACTTCAATAAAAAACAAGCCCAAAATGTCCAAAGTACTCTCAGATTCCAATTTAACAGAAACATGAAGATTTTCTATTTCCTGGCAAAAGAATTTTTCCTTTGAGCAAAAGGACCCAAAAGCCACAAGACACAAGAATTTGCAAATAAAGAACCACGTTTCCTTTAGTAAATTAATAGATATAGTATGAAGGGTGTAACTTCTCCACACCTCTATTCCCAGAGATGTATAATATAGCTATGCAAGAAAATGCTACATGCAGCTTTTTCATTTAAGTCATGTATCCTTTGGACAGCACTTGATTCTCACAGTCTTGTTTTCCAAATGGTACAATAACTGAGCCCTCAGAAGTTCATTCATAATTCTATCAAGCCAGATAATTCTGAGAAATGGGAATTTGTGGTAAGATAAACACATTTCATGGACATGAGCCTGCTGCCATATTTTCTTCCTCATAAACCTAGTTTCTTGGTCTGAATGATGTTATGTGGATACTATAATGAACAAGATATTCTATAAGTCCAAAAATAATATTGCTGACATAAGCATTGAAAACAAGAAAGACAAACCCATATCCAGAATATGAATCTATTCTTATGATGATCACTTTTTCCTTACTCCATGATTAAAAGTCCAATGTAATCAATCTGCCACTGGGTGGCTGGCTGGTCCTTTTGTGGGAATGGTGCCATGCCAGGAACTCAGCATCAGTTGCTGCTACTGACTCACTAACGGTCAGCAGTGGTGGCATTTGGATCACCCATAATAAGAGAAAATGCATATTTTGGGGCCTATGAATGGACACCATCCCTACTGCAATTAATGCTTTGTACTTTGAATTCCTGAATAAATGGAATAGTTATGGGAAAAACTGACTGACTTGCTCAGGATGGATCCTTACATTCATGATTATTGAGAAATCCCTCTGTAATGGAAGCACTCAGGAGGACATTTAAATATATATAAATATCATCTTTCTTTCTTTCTAGTTTGCTGTGTACATCCACTTACCTCTCCTCTGAACTTTCTTTTTTTAATGTTTTATTTATTTTTAAGACAGAGAGAGACAGAGCATGAGTGGGGATGGGGCAGAGAGAGAGAGGGAGACACAGAATCTGAAGCAGGCTCCAGGCTCTGAGCTGTCAGCACAGAGCCCGACGCGGGGCTTGAACTCACAAACTGTGAGATCACGACCTGAGCCGAAGTCGGACGCTCAACTGACTGAGCCACCCAGGAGCCCCTGAACTTTCTAATCACTAATCTTTGAAGTTTGTTCTTTCTAATTCCTTGAAGAGCTGGTCAACTCCTTAGTCACTGCCCATGAATGAGTGAGGATCTATACATCAACGGAGAATCAGATGTGTTGTTTGAAGAGGTGTTCAGAGGAAGAATTTTCCTCCATCACTGTCTTTCAGAGCCACCTTGTGAATGGACCTCAAGTACAACAGCGACTCACCTGTGCTGGTGACATTATACCACGAAGATCCATCTGTAAACCAGGCCTATGTTTTTTTCTTCTTTATTAACTGGTCTTAAAGAGCTCCCCAATGTGGCCATTGGTGTGGTTGAAAAGGAGGAAGTAAAGCAAGCAGTGCTGTTCCCTCCTGTTTTTCTTGGTAATAGTTCTGATCTTTTATTATAAAATGTGGGTTGTTTGGTCACTATAAGAACAAGAAATCATAGGAGACTGTAGAAGACAATATAAAGTCTTATCTATGAAAGTCTTTATGAATTTTTTTATGCTTCATGAGGGCAGCTAGGCTTCCTTTGTTACTAAGACTCACATTAGCCTTAGAATTCATTATATCCTCTCAATGTTTTATGAAGGTTAGAAATAGAACAGTGAGTCCCCAGAAACATAACAGAGATCATAGCCCTGAAAGTATCAATGCTCTACTTTTATAGAAGATGATAAGAATAAAGCATAGGTAAGGATAATAGCACTGAGAGGACAGTAAGTCCAATGAGGTAACATTTTCCCCAATCAGGACACTAGAAACCCAATATTCTGAAAAGCAAGTTTGTATTTCCCGTGGAGGTGTGGGTTAAGTAGACCTAATATTGATTAGTTCTTCATTGTCATGGACTTCCAATGATTTTTTAGAAATGCTCATGACTTCTATAGAGGCTCAACAAGGTCATCTTTATAACTGATATTTAAAATTATTTATGATCCTGAATAAAGCATTTTAATAAAAATTTAAACAAGGTTATTTGAATATAAAGAGTTTAACACAGAATCAAACTTATTCTGTGCATTGCAAAAAGTGGATGAGATACAACAGCGCTTCATTGTATTGTTAGGACATTTTCAAATGTACTTATTTAAATGTCCGCATGGAAAATATCATGTCAAGAATACACTCCAACCCCCTTTACAGACTGGAAATGTAGTAATTAAAACTTCAACCATTATAAAAATCATATGACTCTTCATGAGCATTATAGCAAATTATTGCAATATTATAGAAAATACTTATATCTTCATCTGTAGGATAACTTTAGTAAGCTACAGATCTATTTGGCTCAAATGCTTTTTGGCGATATTTCCATCATTGGTTATGAGCTACCAGAGACGTAGAACTATGTTGGTTCTCAACTTGCACTCTGCTTTTCTGGGGACAGACACCAGTAGCTTTGATCACAGTGATGTCCTCCTCAGTGACTTCACATCACTAGTGAGGCTAAATTGCTAATGAGACCAAGGTCAGAGCTTTACAATCATGTTATCTGCCCTTGGCATTTCAGTCATCTTTTTAGCTAAAAAGAACTCTTGGTAATAAGAAAGACAATGTGTGAGTATGTATGTATGTACCATTCACCAATTAGCTTGTTCAACAAGCATTTACTGAATGTCTATCATTTTCAAGAAGAATTATAACATAGGATATTCACATTGGTGACTGTGGAATTTTATTGGAGGAAATTACGGGTACTAACATGGATGAGGCAGCAGTGCATATCTTTCTGTAAGTTGACTTTTTATGGGAACAATAAAAATGATACTAATCTCTAGCACAACAACTTCCTATTTTGTAATTTGCTGCACAAGTTATAGGAGTAACTATATTATATAGCATTGTCAATAATGGGGTCCATATTCTAATAGAGCTCAAGTTTCCCTGTAAGTTCCATTAACTACATCACATCCAGGAAATAGTATATATTGTATATTTATAATATGTTTTTGTAAACACAAATTCATCCCTGTGTGGAAAATTCCCCAGCACATGAGTTCAATTTCTAGTGCAATTTGGAGTTCAAAACTTTTCTTCATGCAAATTTTGTTTGCAAGTTTTCTATCTTTCTTGACTAAATTATATTGAAAAAAAAAGTTAGCCATTTCTGGGTACCTCAATGTCATTATCGTGAATATTAGTTATCCATGATCCAAAAGAATAATGTTCCCACTAATTACATGCTTCCCAAGGAAAAGCTCTGTATTATGGTTTTCCTGCCTCTGTTGTCTTCTCCATTACCATTAGTTCTAATTTTTTTAAATCTCTATCTGTCCATTTTGCCTGCAACCTGTAGCTCTTAATACACTCAGAATTTTTGGTGAAATAGCAAAAGCATGAGTTTTGGCATTGAGCAGCATAACCATTAAGAGGATGGCCTTGAGCAATGTGCTCAAATTCTCTGAACTTCATTTTCCTCATTTTTTTCAAGTTTCTTAACCTTTTTTACAATCAGGTTATTCATCTGTTATATAGAATTATAAAACGAAATTTTATATCACAGGACATTTTTGAGGATAAAATGAGACAAAAAATAAACACATTTTGAATATGCTTGTGACGTGGTAGAAAGTAAACAGTGTCTAACATCGATATTATCATATTGAAACAATGGATGTAAACTCCTTGGTATGGAGTCGGTGCTCAATAACTGTTAGTTTCCTTTCTTTTTTCTCAAAAAAGACTAAAAACAGTTTACCTGAGAATGGTTCCCCATTTGAGTATGTGGAAGAAAGTACATGAGCTTTGTAATTCTCTTTTCCTTACTGCTTTGGGGCCACCCTTACTTATTTTTGGGCTTAAAGTTATGCTTCTATAGTTTAGATGTCTGGAGATCTTCCTGTAAGGCGATGTTGCTACTATATTTTATACCTAAGGAAACCAAAGAGTATAATTATCTGCCTCACTTTCCACTGCAGGTCAAGATTTAGTTAATTGACTCCAGTTCATTTTGCCCAGGGCACCTCCTCTGAGAGAGATACCATGGTCACTAGTATTAGCTGAAAGGAACTGTGGTTCTGTAGAGAGAAAAGAGGGATGAGGCTCTCTCTCCCAGTCATAGAATTCCCAGTGACCACGAAACAGCCACTGGCTGGTAATAACTTCCTTTCCCCTCTGACTTGGAATGGATTGCAGGCACTGACCTAGAGGGGAAAGGCTTCATCTCCCAACATCAGCCAATCTCATCTCATTGCAAGGGAAAGGCCCCTCGAGACGTGCTCCTATCCATCATGTGGACAGCTTTGGCCAAAGTGCCCACTACATCACTGGCTTTAATAAAAAGTTGCTGGAGGCTGCAGTACTAGTGACAGATGTAAACTGCAGCCTGGCCACAGCCTACGAATTCTCCCAAGGTGGAAGTACACTTGAGGAGGAAGAGGAAGAAAAGGAAAGAGAAGACAGAAAAAGGAGTGAAAAATGATGAGGCGACCACTTTGGAAGATCCATTGAAGTGAATTGAATAAGCTGAAGTACCCTTTAAAGAGGGATGCTTTAGTCTGATAAGACAAACCCGGGGAATAGAAATGACAAAAGTGTATGAAAGATACAATAAAGGAAGTAAATAAAAAATCATGAAACTTTTCCGTTAAATCTAAGAATGCCAGAATTAAGGGAGCTGTTGGGTACCCTAAAATTTGAAAGAAATAAATCTAGAAAAATTTTTGAAAAAGTATTTAAACTTTATGGCAATTGCTATCACACAGTTTGACCAATTTGTAAATGCAAATACTTCTTAATGCATTTACAGAACTTTAATGTTGAGCACTTAGTAGCTTTTGAATAAAGTTTTCTTGAGTGAATGACTTACCAATTAGTCAAATGTCCATAAAAAGGACAATCATTACTATTGAAAGACTTGGTCAAGTCTCAAGGGATCAGTTTATAATGTTTTGAACCTGAATATGTCTTCAAATCTTTGTCCTATTGATTTGATGTCACTATTTGCAGTAGCATAAATAACCCAGACATTTTCTTATGAAGTATGTAAACTTGAACACTAAAAATTCCTTCTAAGAGACATCATGCATATGTACACACATGCACATAGACTCAGATAAATATAATACACCCAAACGAAACACAAGTACACATTGCATGTTATGATACATGGGTCAGAGTAGAGTCCAAGAATGTACAAGAATCCTTTCTTTCATGGCATATCCTAGGATGGGAGTGGATCAGTATGGGAATCACAGGAGACATGGCAAACCTTAAATCCTGGACACGTGGAGATCTTATGCAGAATGTTTTCACTGATAGTGAAGGACATCCGCATATACCTCATTATTTTGCATGAAATTGTACATGGTCAATAGGGCCAGAATCGTTACCTTTGCTTCTTTTTGCAAATATTGAATATATGCCATACGCTAGGCAAAAGGAATAGAAATATGGAATTGTTCACTATTTTATCCTCTGCACTAGAACAGTATCCAGCCTATTATAAGTGCTATAAGTGCTATAATATAATAAATATGTATTAAATAAGTTAATAAGACTCCCTAGCTTCAAAACTATAAAATAATGTGGAACCTGATTTAATTATAGTTGTACAACGATACAAATATATGTGGTTTCTTTCTTTCTATAGCTTATCTAAACTTCCTGCTAAAACTTTACCTCCAGATAATCTGAAGAATAACTAAAACTTGTTAATTATTTCAGTTCCTTCTGGCCTAATCACTCTCTTTCAGATAAGGAAAGTCAATGAGATAGTGGACTCTTGTCTACATCCTAGTACAGGGAATGTTGCCTATTATGTTTTGGATGCTTGATACATGTTTCTTGAATGAATGAATGCATCAATGAATGAATCAATGAATGAGTAAATGAATACATAAAACTCAGCTTCATTTGGAACCATGCTCAATATATATATATATATATATATATATATATATATATATATATATAATTTTTTTTTCTTTCTCTTTTCCCAGTCCTCCTCTAGATGTCATCCAGGTAGGTATATGGGACAGGGGCCCAAGCTTGTGTCATAAGCTATGCAGTCTGTTGCCCAAACCTAAAGTCAATTAATTACTTCAGTTAAGTGAGGGCCTCCTAATCTTATCTCTTTGCCTAGGTACAATCTCAGCTCTATCTTAGTTGCAAAGTACTCCGATTCCCAGATTTAACTTCCGCTCATATCCTAACCTATGTACCTACCTCTCATTTATATGGTGGGTCCATTTTGCTTCTAGCCATGTTTTACCATCAGTATCTTTCTGTGTCCTCTGTAAGATGTTCAGGGAATTGGGGATCCCTTCTACATCACACAGTAGCCAAGAGAGTGTTAGGTCATTAGATATTCCTTTCTCAGACTAACCATATTCTACTGCTAGTTTTTACTTGTTGGGGCAGTCCTGTACTGGTAAGGCCCCCTGTGCCATGTTTGCACCCTGAATTTCAAGTAAGGAATAGAAAAATCCCTATAGGGTGTCTGGGTGGCTCAGTTGGTTAAGCATTGACTTCAGCTCAGGTCATGATCTCCCTATTTGTAGGTTTGAGCTCAGCATTGGGCTCTGTGCCGACAGCATGGATCCCGTAGCTTGCTTCAAGATTTGTGTGCCTCCCTCTCTCTCTGCTCCTCCCAGACTCATGCTCTGTCTCTCTCTCAAAAATAACTAAACATTCACGTTTTTTAAAAAAAAATTAAAAATAAAACCCTCCCTCCTTTTAGCTTTTCTTAATGATGCAAGATAATTGACAAAAACAAACAAACAAAAATCATCCTCTAAAAGGTTAGTCCATGAAAGCCAGTTCATGAAAAAGATGAATTTGCCAAACACACCAAATGGAAAAATTTATTTTTAACAAACTATTAGACACATGTTTTATAATCTTCAGGGAAGTTTTTAAATGGCATGTAGTATTTCTTCAAGTGTTAAGAATATTCTAAAATTTTTAATTGAATGGTGTTTAACTTTAAAATTTTCATTCAATTAGACTTAAGTTGATTTAAACATTTGATTTAAATATTTAAGATTAACATTTAAATTCAAAATTAAAGGAATCAGATGTTAAAATTAAGTCAAATTTAAAATGACTTTCTTGATTTAATAGTGGTTTAAATATATTTTTGTTACTAATTAAATTGACAGAAGAGGTATTAAATATGATATAAACTCATACAAAGATGACAGAGGGGATGATAAGAGATGAGAGATATAAATATAAATTAGGAATCTGGGGTATGGAGACTGGGTTTGTAGTCAGTCAAGAGGCTAAAAAGTACAAATATTAAGTGAAAATCTACTTCTGGAATGATGAAATCTCCCTGTAAATCTAAAAAGCAAGTCCGGGATTTATATGTTGAAAACTACAAAATACTGATGTAAGAAATAACAATTTAAATAAATGTAGAAAAAAATAAATGTAGAGACATCCTGTGTTAATGGATTGGAAGACTCAACACAATAAAGATACCAGTTCTTCCCAAAATGATACAGAAGTTTAATATAATTAGTACCAAAATTCAAAAAGAAACCTTTATAGATACAGGTTAACACAATTCTAAAATTTATATGGAAAGACAAAGGAAATATAATGCTAAATCAATTTTGGAAAAGAAGATTAAGGCGGGAGGTATCAATCTACCCATTTTCAATTCTTAGTGTATAGTTATAGTTGTCAAGACCATGTGGTATTGGTGGAAGGATTGACACTCTGATCAATGGAACAGAACAGAGAACCCAGAAAGTGACTTGCAGAAATATACTGAAGTGAGTTTTGAAAAAGGTGCACAAGCAATTCAATGGAGGAAGGCTAGTTTTTTCAACAAATGGGGTAGGAACAACTGGAGATCCATAAGCAGAAAAAAAAAAGAACTTTGATATAAATTCCAGTCATATACAAAAATTAAGACTGGATGACAGAAAATACAAAAAAGTAAAATGTTTATAAAATGCATAGTTAGAATCTAGGGCAAGCAAAGATGTTTCCAATTTGATACCAAAAGAAATATATGTATCAGAAAAATTAATAAATCAACTTAATTGAAATTAAAAGATTTTGCTCTATAAAGCATCCTAAGAGGATGAAAAAGCAAGCTACAGACTGGGAGAAAATATTTGCAAACCACTATCTGACAAAGGACTACTACAAAGACAGAGACTACTATTTTGCTGGTAGAAATATAAAATGGTCAAGGCACTCTGGAAAACAGTTTGACAGTTTCTAAAACAAAACAAAACTAAAAACTAAACATACAACAATCATACATTACCCAGCAATTGCATTCTTGGGAGATGAGTGAAAGTGCATGTTGACCAAAAAAAAAAAAAAAAAAAAAAAGTATGTGAATGTTTATAGTGGCTTTATTTGCAATAGTCAAAACTAGAAATAACTCAGATGTCCTTCACCAAGTGAATAGTTAAGCAATCTACAACTGCTGTAGCATGGAAAACTACTCGGAAATAAAAGGGAATGGGGTCTTGATACACTCAACAACCTGAATGAGTCTCCAAAGAATTATATTCATTGGCAAAAGTCAATCCCAAAAGGTGAAACAGTGCATGGTTTAATTTATATAGCATTTTTGAAATGACACAATTTGGGAAATGAGAATAAGTTAGTGGTTGCCAGGGATAGACTTAGGAGGGGAAGTGGGTGTGGCTCTATGAGGGCAATACCAGGGAACCGGTGGTGATGGCAATGCTCTGTGTCTTGATTGTATCCAACGTCAATGTCCTGGTTCTGATTCGTTACAATAGTTTTTGCAAGATGTTACCATTGAGGAAAACTGAGTAAGGGGAACACATGCTCTTCCTGCAATTTTTATTAAAACTGCATGTGAATTTATAATTATCCTAAATTAAAATTTGTAATTAAAAAATGCACAGAACTACAATGACCTGTGGGGCAATATCTCAATATAGATTATGTAGGGAGACTCTTAGCAAAGGAAGAGAGGGAAAATCAGCAGAAATTAAAAAATAAAATATTTGAGGATAAATGAACTACCAGACCCAACATATTTTAAATGGAAAACTTGCATGCCACCCCATCTCCACACACATACAAGAACTCTTAGACACATCATAGTAAAACTGATTTAACCCAAACATGAAAAGATAGCCTTAAAACTAGTCAGGGGAAAATGGAATACTACCTATAGAACAGTGGTGATTATGATACATTACTTCTCATAAAAATTAACGGAAAACAATGAACAATAGAATGACATAATTAAAGTACTAAGAGGAAACAAAACTATCAATCCAGATTCCTATCCAGCAAAAAACACAAGTTCTTTCAAAATAAATGAAAAGCAAAATTTTCATATAAATGACAACAAAGTACCCATTACCACAGATTTTTAGTAAAATAAACTATAAAAGAAAGCTGATCACAAAATTAAAATAAAATAAAACAATATATTCTACTAAAAGAAAAGAAAGAAAGAAAGAAAGGAAGGAAGGAATAAAGAAAGAAAGAAAAAATAGTAGGTAGAGACCAAGAAAAAAAAAAGGAAAAGAAAGAAAGAAAAAAATAATAACAGAAGGGAGACGTAAAAAAGAAATAGCAAAAAGAATAGCAAAATAGATAAACCAAATAATATTAAGTGTGAGTGGATTAAATTTTCCACTTAAAAGTCAGAAATTATCAGACTGGATTAAAAAGCTGAGTTCAACTGTGCAGTCTAAAAGAAATGAAGACTGGGGCGCCTGGGTGGATCAGTCAGTTAAGCATCTGACTTCATCTTAGGTCATGATCTCACAGTTCGTGGGTTCGATCCCCGTGTTGGGCTCTGTACTGACAGGTCAGAGCCTGGAGCTTGCTCTGTGTCTCCTTCTAGCTCTGCTCCTCCCCCACTCACACTCTATCTCTCTCTCTCAAAAATAAACATTAAAAAAAATTTTTTTAAATAAGGAAAAAAAATAAAAGAAATGAAAATAGGTTGAAGATGAAATAAATATAGACAATGCAAATAGTAAGTATAAGAAGATGGAATGACCAAATAGAAGACAAAATAACTGTTGAATGCATATTATAGATAGAACGATATTCATAATCATGAGTGTAATTTTACTAGGAATACAACACAATTAATATGTTTATAACAAGTTAATACAACCTCAAAATGCATGAATCAAAACAATGGGAGAAACAGACAAGCACATGATTGTATACAAGGATATTAATATACATTTTCTTGTTAACTGGAAGAAAAGGTAAATAAAATATCAGTACTATAACACATATAAAAACTGCAAAATAAGCATACTATACAAGTATACAGAAAAGTTTCATCAAAGTAAACCCTGTGATAGGTCAAGAAATAAGTCTTAATAACTTAAAAATATAAAAAATATTCACAGTATTTTTTTCTGAACCCAATGAATTTAATTAGGTACTAGTAATAATGTAAAATATATATTTTAAAAAGTCCTAAAACTTTGGTAATTAAACAACACTTTAAAATAAACTGTATGTCAAAGAACAACAACAAGGGCATTTTTAAAGTACTTCATACTGAATTATATACAACACAGCATATCAGTGTGTGTGGGTATTTGTTAAAAGCCAACACTCAGAAGTAAATTTTTAGCATTAAATGCATATATTTAAATAAAAAACATTTTAAAATTAATAACTAATTTTCAACTGTATGAAGCTGAAAAATGTAAACAAATTAAAACTAAATTAAGTAAAAAATTCAAAAAAGATAAAACTAAATTAAGTATAAGGAGGCACATAATAAAGATAATAATGGAGCAGAAATTCATGAAACAGAAATCAGACAAACAATAGATATTAACAAAACTAAGTCAAAAGTTGAGTTTTACACAGATTACTAAGAAGAAATCATGAAAACACAAGTGACTAATTTCGAAAATTTAAAAAGAAAATACAATAACAGATCCATCTGAAATAAAACTTATAACAAAAAATATTATAAACAAATTTATGCCATAGATAAAACAAATATACTGCCTGAAAATACACAGCATTCCAGAAGTGACTCAGGTGGAAATAGAAAATTTGTCTGCACTAAATTTGTTATCAAACACTTACCACAAAGAAAACCACTAGCTCAAATGGTGCTTTATATCAAACAAGAGAAATAGATATCAATACCACATAAGCCCTTTCAGAAAAGAGATGAAGGAAAGTCTTCACTTGGTTTCTGAGGCCAGCATAACCCTGACACAAAAGCAGAGAATGATATTACATGAAAGGAAATTACAGACAATACACATGAACATGTATGCAAACACATTAACAAGACATTAGCAATCTGAATCTAACAATTAAAAAAAAAAAAAACAACCCATAGCCATATGACATATATTCCAGAAACTCAAGGTTTGTTTAATATTCAGAAAGCTATCAATACAGCTCACAGTGGTAACAGAATAAATGATAAAGTACTTCCATTAAAACCCTTGTCTCAGGGTCTGAGTGAAAACTGAAAATATGGTAGAATTGAGCAGTAAGCACTATATACCAGAGAAATCCACCTTGGGAGATAAAGAGGCAGATCAGGTTTTCGAAGAGCTGGCCTGCCAGTATCCGGTCAACAGAAAGTTCACAGGAGTAAAGAATACCTATTGCCAATATTTTAAGGCTGAAAAAACACTGGAAAATTTTTATTACTGCGATGTGCATATTATACAAGGTAGAATACGTATGTGAGTAAATAGTGGAAGTTTTCCCCCCTTTATTGGCAATTCTTTCTAATCCAATGTAGTTTATGTACCAGTTGCCAGCTGAGGAGTCAGGGCCAGTAGAGAAGTTTCCTCTGATGAAGATTAAAATCAGAAGAGAATGAAATGCCTATAAAATAACCTAAGATTTTGCGCCATGGTTCTCTAAACTGGGTTTACTTCATAGAGCCTGAAGAAGTTAAACTACCTCATCAAACATCAGCACTTAAACAAGCAATACAAAATAGAAACAAGTGAACAAACCATAAAACCGGATATAAAGTTATAGTGCTGTAGATTTTGTGAAGACCCAGTTTACCTCATGCCTTATAACTCATTCTCAGCTGTTTACAAAGTTGTCATGACAAAGGTCTCACAGTGTGTTAATTGGCACATATGTTAATTGGCATATATGCCTCCTACTTCAGAAAATTCAATAGTATTTCACTGCCTTCTTCCTAGATCCAAGCCCTAACATTCAATATATATTTTTTTAAATGTTTATTGTTTTTTTAGAGAAAGTGTGTGAGCATGAGCAGGGTAGGGGCAGAGAGAAAGGGAAAGAGAATCCCAAGCAGGCTTCACGAAGTCAGCACAGAGCCCAAAGGGGGGCTGGAAATCACAAAGTGGGAGATCATGATCTGAGCTGAAATCGAGAGTCGGACACTTAAAGGACTGAACCACCCAGGTGCCCCCAATATCTTTTTATAAAAAAAAAATACTCTAAGTCCATGTTTCCATTACATCTCAGATTTTTTTTATGGCTTACAACATCAAATGCTTAAATGGAATAGCCAGATAAAATAAGAACAAGTAGAGATAATTCTGCTTCTAGCCATAGTAGAGTAACTAGTACCACACACACCAGCCTTCCTGCTATGAACAAACATAAAAAATGAGCATAATATATGTCAACAGTTTTTAGGAATTGGACCACAGTTAGTAAAATCTCTGTTATCCCTGAGGGAAGGGAAACTTACTGGGTAAGTTCCCTGATCACTCCAGCTTTCTACCTGGTGACAATATCCTGACAGCAATACAGGAACTTGTAAAAGGGGATCACTGAACTATAAAAGCAACGATGAGGGTTTAGGACTATTGCAGTGGCTAGACTTTAAGGGTCTGGCAAGAAAAAGAAGGGAGACAAGAGGAGGAGAGAAGTTTAGGTAGAGGTTCACCATAAATGTTAGACTTAGGGCCGGGCTGTACCTGTGTGGGGCAACACTATATGAGAAATACCAGAGGGAAGCTTCTGTGGGTTTTACAGTGGACACAGGTATCAGAAGTCAAGAAATGCTGTAAGACTTTGAAGTCTGGCTTTTCCAAAGACATAATTTAATATCCTAGGCATCCAGCTGTGGATTGAAAATCCACACCTTAGTAGTAAATTCCATATGTTAAAGTAAAGCCTATTCTAGAACTGCCCTAACAGCTTAAAATCAAACATTAACATGATCCACAGAGAGGACTATTTAAAAGTAATGAGCCAGTAACTAAAATGCCTGACAGAAAAGAACAAACATTCTTTAGATAAAGAAAACAAAATCCAGAGTCTCTAAATTGTATAAGCCATGATATCCAGTGTAAATGAAAAATTATGAAATATTTAAAGAAAGAGAAATATGTGAACTAGAGTTGAGGAAAAAATAAAGGCTGTCAATAGATCCCAATCCCAACTTAAGTGTTGTATTTTGCAGACCCTAACAGTAAAGAATTATTAGAATGATTATCTAAGGACTTAAAGGGACATTTGGTCTTAACGAACACACAGGAAACCTTAGAAAAGAAATGAAAAGAATAAAAAGAACTATATGATAAAGGACAACACCTAAAATGAAGAATTCAGTTGATGGTATAATAGGTTGGAGATATCATAAGAATACAACAGCAGACTTGAAGACAGATCAATAGAAATTATTCATTCTAAAGATGAAAAAAAAATTAAAGGCAACAGAGATTCTCAAATGGTTGTTACAATACCAAACAATCTAATGTAAATTTGAAGCCCCAAAAGGAAAAGAGAGAGAATGGAAGTGAAAAATAAACACATTTAACAAAAGCATGGCTGAATTTTTTTTTTTCTGAATTTGTTGAAACATATTGACTTCTACATCCAAGAGATGGAGGGGCGCCTGGATGGCGCAGTCGGTTAAGCGTCCGACTTCAGCCAGGTCACGATCTCGCGGTCCGTGAGTTCGAGCCCCGCGTCAGGCTCTGGGCTGATGGCTCAGAGCCTGGAGCCTGTTTCCGATTCTGTGTCTCCCTCTCTCTCTGCCCCTCCCCCGTTCATGCTCTGTCTCTCTCTGTCCCAAAAATAAATAAAAAACGTTGAAAAAAAAATTTAAAAAAAAAAAAGGAGGGATATTTCATAATGATACATGGGACAAATCATCAGAAAGAAATAGCAGTCACAATGTATACATAATATACTGGGATTTGGATTTCGATGCAAAACTGTTATGGATGCTAAACAGACCAAAGCCACACTTGTGGGTTCAATTCAGGCCACTAGTGACTTCCTGAAGTCTATTTACATTGGCATCATCATTCTTTCATTTTAGTCCATAGATCTCAGAGTTAGTTTTCTTTTCTTTTGGAAAACAATCCCTTTTGGATTTCCTGAAGGACCACTCTCATATAGGTGCCAGTCAAAATTCTCAACATGTCGCAAGGGAGTAAGTGATTTAGCTATGTGGCTTCTCCCCATTCCAAATTTTTTGGTGGAATATTTTCAAATAACATGGATAAGGGGAAAGAATAGTATAATGAACAAACATATCTACCACTTAAATTATACAGTTATTTGTATTTGGCCATATCTGTGCTTTTCAATGTTAAAGTACATTTCAGAAATCCTAACACTCTACTAATAAATATTTCAGCATGCGTCTCCAAAAACTAAAGACACTCCTTTAAATAATCATAATATGACAATAACCTGACAAAATTAATGACGATATCCTCATATATTT
The DNA here is from genome assembly GCF_023721935.1 of Panthera uncia. Lineage (NCBI taxonomy): Eukaryota > Metazoa > Chordata > Mammalia > Carnivora > Felidae > Panthera > Panthera uncia. Next base: position 34,506,147 of record NW_026057586.1, on the reverse strand, counting down.
TAAAACTTAGTTAGTTCATATTCAGATTTCCCCTTTCACCTCCAAAATATCTTTTGTAAATAGTCGTCTCTCTCTTTTTTAGTTTTTAAAATCACAACCAGTCAAGAACTATCTGATCAACCAGATTTTTAAAATAGATCACAACTTACATATTTTTAAACCATTTAACATACCTGTTACACATGATACATTACAATATAAAGAGAATAAAGAGACTTGAAGCAAAGTGAAAGCAGGATGTGGATAGATGGAAGGAGAGACAGGACATAAAAAGTGACCATGAAATGTAAGCCTCTACAGGAATATATGCTATCAGAATCCCAGCATCCACAACTGGAAATAACGCAACCACAAAACTGGACTAAGAATAGACTCATTCATAGATATATATTCCATGAAAGTGGAACCAAGGTTACATGTGTAACGGTTTCTCACTTTATTGTCAAGCATTTGAATCTTTCTGAATGAGGAGAGGCATTTTTATAGCACTTTCTGTTTAGCATTGGACATCTGAAGTGGCACGTAATACAAAAAAGGAGACTTTGGGCTATAAATTGTGTTTTGCAAAGCAAAAGCTGCATAATAATGAATATCAAGGTATTTTTTTTCTTTCCTATTTTCATTTTTCTTCTTTGCTCAAGAAAAAAACAAATCATTCTGGGAATGCATTAGAAGTCAATGACAAAGTAATAGAAAATGCTGACATGTGGAAATCCCTTCACAGCAAATGAATCTAATTTCTCGTGTTCTTAGCCGGTTTTAACCTTAGGCTAGGTCTGGACAGGAGAGCTTCCAAAAGCCCATTCCACCTGCAAGAACCTTTCGGGTAGAGAAGGTAGATGGCTGTGAAAGAAGTTACCATAACAATTATCTTATTCAGTTTCCACACTCGGAAATCTTATCTCAAAGATATAAAATGGCAAGGTCACATCAGCACTTGGGATAAAGTGTAAGCTTAAGAATTTGCTGACTTACTATGCAGTGCACCTTTTGGATTCCATTCCTGAAAGCCAGAATTGGGCTCCAGGGTTGGAGAAAGGAGTCGTTAAGGCAAGTTCAAACCCAAAGCCCTTTACATAAATGAACCCATCAAAAACAAACCAACAAGCCAAAAAAGCCCGGAGTACTAATCTACATTTTGAAACCAGAATCACTATGATGCCACCTTGGCACTGGTGAGTACAGAACTAAAAAACAGATAAAAGAATCTGTTCTGGACTTCTCTGTAACCACAGAGACTCTAACACAAATATCTCTTAACAGACAAGGTCCCGTTGGAGACAAATAGAACTGGTTAAGTACCTTGACACAGACAAATGCCTTGATGAAGATGAAAATAAATAAATATCCAGTCATATCTGATGGAGACTTTAGGACTTTCTCCTACTGAATTGAAGGGAGCTGTAAAATTAATGGATTTTACACACAAGAAAGTCATTCACACCATGAAACTCTTTCACCTAAATTCCCCTGGTTAAGTTCCTGTTTCACAAATCAGAAACAACAAAGTAAGATACAGGACCCTGCCTTAATATCAGTAAAAAGTTACAAGTGAGAGCAGACAGCATTGTATATTTGAGTAACTTTTGTGGCCATCACATTACTACAACACAATACATAATTTATGTTCTTTATTTAAAAGTATTGTTTATGGATGTAAAATTTTTCTTACACTGCCAGATACTGGCTTTTAATGTAAACTTCAATGAATTGTGATAATTGTATAAATCTGTGCAACCACCATCAAAACCAAAATAATGGAACATTTACATAATGGGCAACCTGTGCTTTGATTCCTATCAGTTCAAATTAGTTTAGCTTGTTCTTGAACTTCACATGAATGGAATCACACGTGTTTATTGTGTTCCTACCTAGCTTCTATCGTTCAACATAATTTGGTTGATATTCATCCATGTTGTTGCAGGTATCAGTAGTTTATTCTTTTTAATGCTGAGTAATACTCCATTGCGTGAATATACCAGGATATGCTTATTGTATCTCTTGTTTGTGGGCATTTTAATTGTTTTTGGGTTTTGGGTGTGATGAGAAAGACTCAAATCCACTCATGTTAAGTGAATGAGCAAAGTGTTCATCTCAATACATTAGAAAAAACATGGCAACACAACCTAAATAAACTAACAAACTAAATAATAAAACTAATAGCAGTATATGAAATAGAGATTATAATAAAAAATAGACTGAAGTACCCAAGCAAAAGTTGGATCTCTGCAAAGATATAATTGACAAATGTTAAGGGGGTAAAAATGAAATCATAAGAAATAGATTGTGAGGACTGAAAAAGTCATCACAAATGTTGTTGACTATTAGACAAAAGGGATATTGTGAAGAAAATGTCAAATTTTTTAAACAGTTAGAATGGACACATTTCTAGAAAAATAAATAGCATACTGGAACAAAGAGTAGTTCTATGAATAATCCTATCACTATTAAAACAATTGACTCAGTAATTAAAAACAGTCTTCCAAAGAAAACTGTCTATATAGGTTCACAAGTAGTTTCTAACAAATATTTAAGAAAGAATTCCAACCATACACACATTCTTCAGAATATAGAAAAAATATGGGATACTTCCCAACCTATTATGTAAGTCTCATATAACCTTGATACCACAACTAGACAGGGAGAGTATAAAAGAAGAAAATTACATGAACAAATATATATATGCAAATATATATGCAAAAAATTTACATGCAAAAGTTTCAGGTGCACTTAGCAAACTGAGTGCAAGACAAAACTTGATACATATCATCACCAAAATAGGTTTAACAAGGAGGGCAAGTGTGGTTTAACATTGGGTAAGCAATCAGTACTATTCCTTATATTAATGGGTTATATAAACTACCTCAGGTTAACGGCTACCTCAATAAATGAAGAAAATGTTTTATACTATTTTTTTAGTTTATTTATTTTGAGAAACAGAGACAGAGACAGAGAGAAAGAGGGAATGCACCTGAGCAGGGGAGGGGCAGAGAGAGAGGAAGAGAGAGAATCTCAAGCAGGCTCCTCACAGCCAGCACAGTGCCCGATGTGGGGCTCGACTCCAAGAACTGCAAGATCACAACTTGAGACAAAATCAAGAGTTAGTGCTTAACCGAATGAGCCACCCAAATGTCCCCAAAATGTTTTAAATACAATTCAACATTCAGTCATGCTTAAAATACATAGGAAACTGGGAATAGAAGGGAAGAATGACAATTAACATAGTCTGATAAAGGCTAGCGGAAATAAAAAAAAAACCAAGTCTATAATTCCTGATAAAATGTGGGAGATATTCCTCCTGAACTTGAAATTAAGAAAAATATGCCTACTTCCATCACTTTTGTTCAACACAAGTCTAGAGAGACCCTAGCCAATATATATGGCAATACATTAATATATAGATAGTAGATACATAGATGGATGATAGGTAGATAGATAGATAGATAGATAGATAGATAGATGATAGATAGACAGATGTTATAAAATTGGATTTCGGGGGAAGAGAAAGTTGTCATTATTTAAAATGATATTCACACATGATATAATGTCACATGTAGAAAATCCAAAAGAATCTATTGATAAACTATTGAAATCAATACAATAATATGGCATGATTACTGGATATAAACTCAAAATACTTTTTAAATATCAAATAAAATACTTAGAACAATAAAATGAAATATCTACCTACCTATACATACATGTCATTTTTTTTTAATTTATTTTTTTTAATTTTTTTTTAACGTTTATTTATTTTTGGGACAGAGAGAGACAGAGCATGAACGGGGGTGGGGCAGAGAGAGAGGGAGACACAGAATCGGAAGCAGTCTCCAGGCTCCGAGCCATCAGCCCAGAGCCTGACGCGGGGCTTGAACTCAGGGACTGTGAGATCGTGACCTGAGCTGAAGTCGGATGCTTAACCGACTGAGCCACCCAGGCGCCCCCATGTCATTTTTATATATCAAAAATTCCATTAGCTAGGAATAAGTCTAATGAAATATGTGCAAGACCATAATGAGGATACCTAAAAATGACAGACATTAGCAAAAACCTAGATAAATGTAGAAATATAATATGATCATACATTGGAAGACTAACTGTTGTCCATGTGCTAATTTTATTCAAATTTAATGTGATCTCCAGTCAAACTTCCAACATGACTTCATTTTTGGCACATGAAACATTGGTTTTGAAATTTGTGTGAAAAATGTAAAGGTAGTCAAGATAGTGTGGTATTGTTTTCTAGACAAATAATACAGCATGCCTGGTAAAAACCCATGCACATATGGACTTTTAATTTTTGACAAAGTGAAATGGTAGAGCAAGAAGAAGAATAAAATATTCAATAAATATTGCTAGGAAAATTGAATATTTATATATGAAAAAATAAAACTCAGAAATTCTATTTGTATTTCACATCAATAAAAAAATCACTTCCTTGTGTATATCAGACCTAACCATACCAGCTAATACAATGAAGCTTTTAGAAAACAACATGAGATATTTTTAGAAAATAGTATCAGAGATCCTCATGACCTCAGGATGAAAAAATAGCATAAAACAAGATACCCCAAACCACTAAACATATAGAAAATTATTAATAAATTTGACAACATGAAAGTTAACAACTCTAGACACCTTTAAGAGAGTAAAATGTCAAGCCACATAAAGTGAAAGAATATTTGTAATACATATAACTTACAAAACTCTCACCCAAAATCTAGAAAAAATGTGTACAGATCAATAAAAAAGATACTGGCAGACAAATAGGAAAATGGGCAGAAGACTTGAACAGACAACCAACAAAAGATCTGAATGATCAATAAATATATGAAAGGCTATTCCAATTAAATAATAACAATGGAAATTTAATTTAAATCATGATGAGAGACCACTGTTTACCATCCATATTAGATAAAATGAAGAAATGTGAAAATACCCAAAGTTGATTGGAATATGTTACAATGGGAAGCTCATACACTGTTAGTAGGAGTGAAAATTGCTATAAACTCTTTGGAAAACCATTTTTCAGTATCCAACCTGCAAACCAGCAATTCCAGCCATAGGTATACATACTGGAATAACATGTATACATGCATACCAGGTACATAAACAAAAATGTTCATTAAAAACAGTGTTTTAGGTATGCCTGGGTGGCTCATTCAGTTAAATGTCCTACTCTTGATTTCAGCTCAGGTCATGATTTCATGGTTTATAGGTTCGAGCCCCACATCAGGCTCTGTGGCTGTCAGCATAGAGACAGCTTGGGATTCTCTCTCTCTCCCTTTTTCTCTGCCCCTCCCCAACTCATGCATGTACTCTGTCTCACTTGCTCTCTCTCAAAAATAAAAATAAAACTTAAAATATATAGAACTTGGAAACAATCAAAATGTTCACCAGTGGAATTATATATAAATAAATTGTGATGTGTTCATATGATGGAGCACAATACAGCAAAGGAAAAACATTAAGTACAGTTATAGATAAGAATAAGAAAAAAATTCAAAAATCAAAATAAAGGAAAAATTAAAAAAAATCATAGTTCAGAATGAAAAAAAAAACTGGCACAAATGAATCCTTAATCTCTGAATACTTTTGTAAAATATTAAAGACAAACAATAGCAGGGTCTCTTTTTAAAAATGAATAACTAAATGGTTAAAATAAAACAATAACAGTAAGGAAGTGATTACCATACAATTCAGAGTAGTAATTTCTTTTAGGACATTTGCTGGCATTGTTCTCTGTCCAGAATGTCAGGAAAAGGGGCTTGTTAGAGAAGACTATGTTTACAATATTTGATTGAACTGTATGTATTTTATGCATTCTATAAATGTTTCATTTCGCAACAAAAATAAATGATTAAAATATAGGAAACATATAGTATGCTATAGTATTAGATATTCCCTTTCAGATAATTAACTGAGAAAGGCTATTTCCTTTTTCTAGAACCATTTGTCTCATAGCATTACCTTCCTTAATGATAGGAGATAAATGAGGCTCCTTTCTGTTCCATTTTCAGATACTCTATATATTCCTGTAGATATTGTGGAAAGAGAAGGGTTTTCATTATTTCTTGGCTTTTATTTGAAAGTTAAGTTGCACATAAAGTAGCCAAGAGACATTTGCAAACTGATCTCAAAAGGTAGGTCATGATTCAGACCCTTGCAGCCTTGATGGCGTGTCTTTAATTAACAAAGCAGAGGCTCTAATGGAGAGGCCTCTGAGTGCCACTGCAGTTAATGGTCTGTTAGCATTTCATTTTAAAGGCCTGGGGATAGAGGGCTTAACCCTGGAAAGGGGCCTTGGAAAACAAATTAGAAAACACCAAATGATTAGGTTCCTTAAAAATAGTTCCATGTAAACCAAAAAAAGAAAAAAGGCAAGAGAAGCTAAAGGTCTTCATTTACTTGTTTTGCACTTAGAATTATAACATCTTCTCTAATATCATGCTTCCCCATCTAATATGGTCAGTTCTTAAAAATAAAATCTCTAAAACAAATCAGTTTTTGGTGATGTGTAATCATTTCAACAGTGATAATAATAAACCCCTCTGTATGAATAATACTTCATTCCTTTTGAAGATTCTTATCTTTTTTTTAAATGTTTATTTATTTTTGAGAGAGAGACAGAGTGCGAGCAGGGGAGGGACAGAGAAGAAGACAGAACCCTATCAGCACCCTATCAGCTATAAGCACAGAGCTCAACGTGGGGCTCAAACTCAGGAACCCCTAGATCATGACTCAAGCTGAAGTCCGACGCTTAACTGAGTGAGCTACCCAGGTGCTCCTATTCTTATCATCTTTTTGATCAAATACCATTTTATTACATTTGTATTTCAATTTATCTTTCTTTTTCAATTTTAGGGAATTATTTTTGTGGGTACAAAAAAATTAAAGACCAGAAAGCCACGATTCCAATGTGGAATAGCCAATAGCTAAGCCATTTCTTCAATGGAGTATAATCAATCATTAAAGACAAAGATTATTTTGTTTCCTAAAGGAATGTTTCTTTCATAAATTTGCATGTATGTGTGTGTTTAAGGAGTAAGTAGCAATCCTACCAAGAAGTCATTTCTTTCTTTAAGATGAAAACGAGGAGAGGTGGTTTCCAAGAAAAAGACAAGTCGCTAACCTGTAGCTAATACATACACACCTGAACATATCTTTACTGATGATACCACATACCCCTTGGACTTTTGTCTCTTCTTTAATCAACTGATATGAAGATGAGCAAAAAAGCCTGAAAAAGACTGCCTGACATGTATTTTGACTCTTCAGAGGCAGAGATTTCTCAGGCAGTATGTGTGTTGGACAGTATCTACAGCCACTGGGAGTAATCACTCTGTAGTAAGATCTGAATTCTTAACTTTGCCTCTCTGGATTTAGGCCACTTGTACTCCCCATGTTTATTTCCTTTATGGCATTCGTTAGTGGCCTTTTGAATGCCATAATTTGTCTCATTAGGCAAAGGTGATTCAAGAGAAATTTTGCTTCTTCACTCTGCCTTCCATAATTTGATGTGATGATTGTAACACTACTTTAAGTGATACTCAGACATATAGTAAAAACTGCTTCACCCTATTACCTTTCCCTACATTCTCTCTAGTTCAAAACCAGCAGATTGTACATTTGGTTTTGATAAGAAACACAAATCTCTTTAAAGGGACTTCTTCTAGGCAAACATTTCATGCCTCACAATTGCACACACAGTGCCCTGAACACAGTGGACACCTGAGGTTTACTGGTTTGGTGTCATTAGATCCTTTTGATCCCAATCTTATCTAAATAATCTAAAATGCAAGGTTTTGTGTGTGTGGTGGTGGTGAGGGGCGGGGGGTTGTTTTCTGTTTTTTAATGTAATTTGTGGTTTTTCCTCCTCCTCCCACTGGATTGGCTCTTTAGATATTCTTGAATCCAACATCTTCATTAATCAATGTTATAATAGAAACTGGAGCCTCAAAAGTGAAGATTCTAGGACACAAAGACAGGAATAGAGAGCAAAACATTAACCTTTGAGGTTGCTCTTAAATTTGTACTGTGGCTAGCTGGGGCAAAGGCGACTATGTTGTAGGGAAAAGTGCTCTCTAGGGCCAATAGATAAATCTCTAGGCTGTGATTTGAAGTTTACGGTGAAACCTTTTATCACGGAGCACCATCGCAACAGTGGTGAAAAAAACATTAAGAAAAAAAAAGCACAGCAAGGGATGCATATTTACATATTTTAATGAAAACAAATTATCTCTCCTGAAAGTAATTAATTGTGAAATTATTTAATTATGTGGCAGTAGTAAGGGGGAAACAGTGTTTGAGGTTTTTCAGTAAATTCTAGTTTATAAATAAATAGTTATTTCAGTCTGGATTCTTTATTAAGTAATTTTTTACTGAAATCTTAGGATGTCAAGCCATTTTTTTCCCACTAGTGCTACACCAAAATGCAGCAATTATGCAATTAGAAAGAAATTGCTTTTGTGGATTTCTTTCAGTTTTGAAATAGGCATTTGGAAAGTGGTGGAGAAAGGAGATACAATAGAAAACCTGAGAAACATGGGCTTGACTTTGAAATATTTATTCAAGCAAAAACTCTCATTGATTGCCATGTCAATTTCTCAGCATGCCTGCATAAAAATAAACATAGAAATATAGAATCTAATATTTGAAAGGAAACCTACAGATTATCTAATCCAGCTTCCTACACAATACACAAAATTTTCCCACTACAATTCTGTCAGTAGGTCACCAATTTTTACTAACATAAAATGTGTAGCTCAGAATTCACTGCCTTGTAATAGTTGTAGGAGAGCTCTACTGGTTACATTCTCCTTAAAATTTTGCCCATCATATTAATTTCTGCTTCTCATAGCACAGGATGTGTCTAATTGCTATTTTACCTTTAGTCTATCAAATATTTACACATGTTGTTTATTTTTGCCTTTGCATATCTTTTCTGATTCAGACCCAACATCCCTGTTATTTTCAAGAACCGCAGATATCATAAGTAAATGATATCAGTATCATTTACTTACCAGCCACTGCTCTAGATGCTCTCATTTGAAAGAGCTTTAGTGTGTGAATATCTCCCATGAAGTTTCATTTCTCAAACTTGAAAATATGTTCTAGAATAGAAGTGGCACCATCATCACCACAGATCTACTCCAAAAAGTCAACTATTTTCTTTCTTGTGCTCCTAAAATATATTTAAAAGCCAACAAAGGATAATGATTGACCACAAGCCACTACTCAAGTGATCTCATCATGGTATGACTGTAGACAAATTACTTGACCTGTCTGTGTCAGTTTCCTTATCAGTACTTTGAAGATAAATATAGTACCTATCTTATAAAACTTCACTGAAAATTTAATTTAGTAAGTTACAACTTGTTAAATGCTTAGAGCAATGCCTGACACATAGTAAATGTTTTGCAAGCGTCTGTTGGTTCACAAATTGTCCCCTGAACACAGAGGGCAAGGAGAGACCAAAGAAACCAGCAGACCAGATTGGTAAGTAGCAAGTGTAATAAACAAAGGAACTTACTTCCAAGGCTTATATAGGTCACCACAAGGTGAGTGGTCCACAAGGTGAGTGGACGTCTACATTGCCTGACAGAATTTTAACCATTTATATAGAGGCCTTAACTGGATTCAGTCACAGTATCATCCAGATGGTTCCAGCAACATTGTTCTCTCAAGGCTGCATTCTTGAAAATGGCTTCCATGTGGGAATAGTGGGTGAAATGTATATTCTAGGACAGGGGAGGCAGCGAGGAGCCTCCAACAGCCCAGGGCCAGCTCATGGGTCAGCTGGAGGTCACATTATCTGGAGAACCTCCTCTAACAGTGTTCATTAAATAAATGGCTGAATCTAGGTCTTTACAGTTTTATTAAATTTCTTAAGTTTACTTTGGGTCAGTTGTTCTGTCCTTTAATTTTTCATACATACTTGTTTAGCAGAGTGAGGTCTTTTGTTAGAAGAAATACCATGCAGTACCGCTATATAGTTAATAGAAGAGCTGTTCCCTGTATGACTGGGATAAGAGCCCAGACACCTAGCTATAACTAAAGTGAGCTTCACCCCGTATATGCCATGGCAGCCCAGAAAGCATCTCTGGAGGTGTTGGGTTCCGAAAAAATGATGACGATATACTTTTAACCTGTAAATATATTTGGTCCTAAAATGTTTTCCAGTATATGTGGTAACTGTTCCATTCTCCATAAATTTCATAATCAGAAAGATATCAATCTACCTTAATCATATAAGTATAGTGAAGTGAATAAGATCAAAGTATAAGACTTTGGCATCCCTGAAGTTTCCTTTGTTGCTTGCTATTGAACAGTTAATTAACATTTTCATCCTTTGTGAATTACGTAATGAATGCTACTATCATCCAATTCACCTTCCACATTTCACTAAACAGTATTGTGACTTTGCCAAATGCCTGCCAGAAATCAAGATATATCCTATCTAGAGCATCCTCCTTACCTAAATAGCTAGTAATCCTCTCAAGGAAGAAGTAAAACTTGTAATTATTATTATTATTTTTTGAGAGAGCGAGAGCATGAGCAGGGAGAGTGGTGGAGGGAAAGAGAGACTGAGAGAATCTTAAGTAGGCTCCATACTCAGTTCAGAGTCTGACTTGGGGCTCAACTCCCAAGCCTGGGATCATGACCTGAGCCAAAATCAAGAGTTGGATGCTCAACTGACTGAGCCACCCAGGCACTCCTAGCTTATAAATTTTTTATTTGCACTTATGCTGACTGCTAGGAACCCTTTTTTGCCTTCTGTGCTGAGAATCCTTCTGGTCATTCACCCTTTTAAGATATTTATCAATGGTCTATGTTCAAATAGAAATAAAAAGTAATAAATTTCATTTCATTAGCTGGTAAAAATTAGCTTTATATTCTGGATATCAAAAAAAAATTTTTTTTGCCTATTGGTTTAAACTGATATATTACCTGATCTTTAAAACTTATAAGAAATCAAAAGATTTGATGTTTTCAATTATTTCTATCCCCTAAGTTTTAGATATTGTGGCCTGCATTAGTTTTCTAAAGCTGCAATAACAAAATATCACAAACTTGGTGGTTTAAAATGACAGATATGTATCCTTACAGTTCTGGAGGTCAGAACTTAGAAATCCAGGTGTTGGCTAAGTGGCGCTTTTTCAGGCCCAAGAGAAGAATCTGTTCTTTGCCATTTCCAGCTCTGGTGGCTCCAGATTATTCTTGGTTTGTTGCTGTATCACTCTAATCTCTGCCTTCATCTTCATATACCTTCTTTTGTGTGTATCTTAGAAGAACACTTATCATTGGATTTAGGACCCTCCCAGGCCTAATCTGGGATGATATTCTTATCTCAAAATCTTTAAATTTTATTTCATATGCAAAAACCTCTTTTCCAAATAAGGTAAAATTCACATAATATGGGGATTAGAATGTCAGGTATCATTTTAGACCCAAAGATTTAATTCGTATACAATTGTTAATCCCCTTTATTTTTTTCTCCACTATGCCAGGAAAGGTGTCTTGTACAGAAAACAAGATTGGAAGTTTAGAGGATGAAGAGGAGAGTGATGGTAAGGGCACTTGAAACCATGACATAAATGGTGAAGGACACAGAGCTGTTTTTTCTGGAGAAGAAAAGAATTTAAGACATGGCCAGGGGCAATAATAGTTCTCTATATATTTGGAAGGATGGTATGTGGAAGATAGAATTGACTTCTATGTAGTTCATGAGGGGTAGAACTAAAATTGATGGTTGGTGTTTACCAAAAGATAGATTACAAGCTCAATTCAAGACACAGGTTTCTAAAATAACTGTCCATAGCTCAGATGGATTGTCTTAAAAGGTAGGAAATTACCTTTTATTGTGGCTATTCATATATAGTCAGATATAGTAGTTATAAAGCTAATTAAACTCTCTAAATGGGGGGGGGCATCTGGGTGGCTCTCAAAATTAAGTGTTTGACTCTTAATTTCAGCTCATGTCATGATCTCAAGGTCATGGGATTGAGCATGGAGCCTGCTTCAGACTCTCTCTCTCCCTCTGCCTCTCTCTCCCTCTCTCTCACTCCCTCTTAAAAAAAAATCTTTAAATGGTTTCCTAACCTATTCTTCTACAATTTTAAAATCAGAAAGCATATTAGAGTCAGTTGAGAATCATTCAAAACTTGACATGTTCTCTAAGAGTGAGGTCTGTGTATGTGTGTTTAATAAACTTCTCAGCTTAATTCCCTTGTTATCTATTGGTTTAGACTGATGAATTCCAAAGTGTGATCCCAAATCAGATTGAGAAGCACTGGTTTAGACAATCTTTAAAGTCCCTTCCAATCCTGAGATTTTTATTCCAAGAGATAGAAGTGAAGGGCAAAGTATTCAATCAACAATAAATCTACAATTGAATTGAAAATGTGAACAGAGATTCGTGGACAAGATTGCCAGCAAATTCCACAGAGGCCATATTGTTCTGTGTATTGTTCCTCTAAGCCTGGATAATCATGCTCAATGATGTATATTCACTTTAAGAGGATTCTTCAAGTGGAAAATGTTCCTGAAAGGTTTAAACAGCGTGAATGATCCCAAACTCATCATTGTGTCATGGGAGCAGGGGCCACTAAGAATGCAACTACAGAAGGAAAAAAGAGGCAAGAGCTTGGCAATTGGATTTAGATAAGATTGAGGTTATTGTTGTCAGGCTAACTATGTAGGCTGGAGGGAAGAAGGACATTTTGTTAAGGGCCAATGTATGTTATCAACATTTGAGGAATAAACTTTAAAAATTAAATTAAATAGATAAAGAAAGTGGAAAAGGAAGAAGATTTAGGAGCGAGTTTCCAAAAAATAGGTGCAATCATTACCCTTTCAGTGGACATTTGAATACAAATGTGGCATGTCTATCATGTAGAATAGCATGTGTTTTGCTATTATTCTAATGTAGAGAATCATGTGTGCTTTGGATGTAAAAAGTATTACAACTGGTAAACCGGCACATATTTACTAAATAGATCTTGGGTGGACAACAATACCCTAAGGTTCTTTTGTTTGCAAGAGATGAGAACATTAACACCTCAAACTGATTTTAAAACAAAAGAAAACAAAACAATTTATTGATTGACATATTGAGAAGTACAGTTTTCTAGGTTTCAAGAAAAAGTCATCTAGCAGCTAACTGATGATGTATCCAAGAAACAAGTTTTTGTTTGTTTTTTTGTGTTTTTGTGGTTTTGTTCTTGTGTGTGTGTGGTTTTTTGTTTTGTTTTGTTTTTGTTTTTGTTTTTGGTTTGGTTTGGTTTGTCTTTGCTTTTTGCGGTCTCTCTGCTCTGATATCCAAGGTTCTGGCTTCAGCTCAGGGCCGGTTCTAGTTGTGGTTGCATCAGAATTTCTTCTACCAAACTAAGCCACTTTCTTTCATGTTTACATCAGTGGGAGAAAGACCTTCTTTTTTTCCTTATTCATACCAAATTATTTTAGGTCATGTGTCCATCCTTGAACTGACCACATGGCAAGGGTCATAGGATTGGCTTAGGCTAAGTAGGATCAATGTTTGGAGTGAAGGGATACTATTTATCCCTCTCTAACCACCAAAAAATTCCCCTCTGGAAGGAGAAAAAAGATGTAGATGTCAGGCAGGCAATGGGCAATGGAGAAGAAAGAGGTGGGTCAAATGAGGACTTGATAAAAGTTTAGAATTTTTCCTAGTGATATACTATTGATAAGTTTTTGTTTGATTCTTATAAATACAAAGTTGTACATGAACCTCTATCCACAAAATCTATTGGTAGTTATCATCTTCTCTTATTTTTATTTTTCACTTTCAAAATGAAAACTCAGTAGGCAAGCAGGAAAGCCATTTTATACTTTACCAAAATGTGAACTCTCAGTGCCTATCTTTTAAACCCATACATCACAGTCCAAAGAGAATATAGTTTCTTTACAGGAAAAGAAGGAAAAAAAAGATGATTACCTCAAAGAACAGAGTGGAAGGAGGAGGAACAGGTAAGTTCAGACTCCCCACCTATGCAAATCTGAGCCAACAGTCAGCCTTTCTGAATTTAAGAAATTTATGAATTTAAGAAAATATAACCATTCTCTCTTCCTTCATCGTAGGTCAAAACCATTGATCTTTCTCTTAATTATACTGAAAAATGGTCTTGCTTTGGGAACTGAAACCTACTGGCAGGCACCTGAGAACCAGAAAAAATATATTGGAAGCCAGAAGGTTCCAAATAGCAAGAGACAATTGTTCTGTCAGCCTCAGGGCATGGACATTCAGTACAAGCGATTTTCTCTGCAGTATCACTTTTCTCTCCTTGGAAGCTAGAGTCTCAGAAAAGACAATTGGCTACTGTGTGGTTAGCCAGACAAACCAACACACTGGTCTTCTTTCAAGACATGGTCTCTACATACTGGCTTATCTTTCATTTGGAGTGGGAGTTGAGTAGCACAATAAGGCATGGGCTCCACCAGCAAAACAAGCTCCTGGAAGGCAGTCTAGCCACCTGTAAGTATGGGAGCATGCTCCACAGGGTCTCCTCTTTGAGTATATACTCAGACTACTTATCAAAATATCTTTTGATATTTCATTCAAGCTTTTCCCTGATAAATATAATTTTCTCCATTGGTTACATTTACAGTGGTAATTTAGGGCCCTTCTGAATAGGCACTTGGGGTGAATGGCCTGATGGCCAGCTCCTTAATCATCTTCTGCAGCTAGCAGTTTTCACTGCACCTGCTTTGGCTTCCTGCCTTGGCTCTGAAATACAATTCTACTAATGTGAGCATGATTTATAGGTGATCTCTCTTTAATAGGAGGGAGAAGATGGTATAATTGTGAGAACCCTGGACTGAGGGTCAGAGGAGATGGATTTGCTCTCAAATCTGCTACAAATTACCTTTGTGGGTGTTAGATCAGTTATGATAATTACTCTCAACCTCAGTTTCCTTATCTGTAAGGTGAGGAGTTTGGATGAGGGTTTAAGTCACCCATGAACTCTAATTTCCATCTTTCCATTTATTTATGCCCCATCTGCTTATTCATCATAACCCCCCTCCCCCAACCCAAGCCATTATTTCTTACCTGTTAAAAAAGAGAAGGGAAGACTATGAATGCTCATCTCCTTACCTAACTCATAGATATTTTAAAGTAACAAATAGAATATTTAAAAAATATTGTAATGTTTAAAAAAAATGTAATGTTGTAACATAGAGAGAGAGGGAGACAGAGAATCCCAAGAAGGCCCTATCCTGTCAGTGCAGAGCCTGACATGGGGTTCGAACTCATGAACCGCGAGATCATGATGTGAGCTGAAATCAAGAGTCAGACACTTAACCAACTGAGCCAACCAGGCACTCCATGGATATAAACTTGAGGGGAAAAAGTTTTCTTTTCAGCAAGTGGCCATTCTAGGCACTCACATCTTTGCAGCTCTAGAGTTAAATTCTTTGGCAGCAGAAGCCAAATATTTTGTGTATAGTATTAGGCATGACAACACCAATATGATACCAATAACTACCTGTCAATCTCAGTTTTTTAGGGAAAGAATTTATATACAAGTGATTTTTAAACACTGTATTGTTTCTAGAAAGAATTGTGAGGTGTTATAAATTTATCTTCATATGCATTATAATGAATATTCCATAAAGGCAGGAATTATCATCTGTTCTGTTGACTGTTATATCCCCATCCCCTGGAACAGTGCCTGGCACATAAAAGGAGTTCTATAAATATTGCTGAATGAAGGATATAATTCAGCCCAGTTTAGAGAAGAGAGAGGTAAATTGCTGGCAGTTTACCTATTCTTGACTCCATACTCCTTTCTTAGTTCAAGAGCAGCCAGGTTGAAGCTTTCCTAACTTAACCATCCCTAACACCCTAAATTACAGTACACTATGCTCTCCAGTCCCAACCTTTGTCTCTTGCCCATCCACTTCCTCCCTGATGTGTTTTTCTCACTCTTTGCTGAATGATGTGTCCAGTTAATGCCAATAGAACAGAAATTTCCTCCATCACCAGGTGTCTACTTAGCTAAGGTGCCTTTAAATAAGGATTAGCAATTTGTGGACACATTAGATGGATAGTTGACTATTATAAACCATCAAACTGATAGGGAGTAGGAACGAAGTGGAATTGACTGGCAGGACATAAAGAAAAGTTGAGGGGAATAAGAGTTACTTCTACATTACTTTATGGTAACTCTTCCTGGAGACATACAGACCTAGTTTAGAAGCACATTTGGATCTGGTATAAAGGATTAGGAACTCAATTAGATTATCAGAACTTGAGAGTCCCAACCTCTTTGTACTGCACAGGCACTATTGAGATGTGTAATAGAGGCAAATATATGGTCTTCCTTTTTTACAAAAATGATCCAGATTTTTGTTTTTTTGTTTTAATTTTTTATATTGCTTTTCATAACCATAATGGATTCTATTAAGAATATTTAAAGATTATTTAGCTGTAAGTCTTCATCCTCAATTAAATTTCAATCTTCTAATTACAAACATAGTTTATAATAACCTGAATCGATATCACATGCATTTTTTTTCCAACACCTGCTCTTATGAGTGCCAGCCCTTATAACATTTGCTTTTTTATGTCTTATCTCATGATAATTCTGGTGGCATGTGTTTGTCTTAACAGACAAGAAGAGGAACAGAAGCCTATGATCCATTCTTGAGTCTGAAATGTCAGACAGGCTCCCCAGTCCCAGAAGCCTGAAGTGCACCCCAAGATGCAGTGCTCATCCATGATTTCTATCTCTTCAGAGTCCTTCACAGGCAGCAGGTCCAGGACTTGAGGTCAATTCTATATGCCACAGCTCCCATAAACTCCCACCAAAGTCATCTTTGCTGCCCACCAGACTCTGATGATAGGACTAGTAGGCTATCTAGTTCATCATCAGAGATAGGTTTGGGTACAATCCCACTTCTATTGTTTCTCTCCCTAGTGTCCCAGGCTTTCTTTAAGATTAGAGTCCTCCTCTGAACCCTAACCAAGAACTGAATTATTTAGAATGTCACCCTGTTCCATCCAACACTCCTTCAGTAGGTTAAGGAGTTATGCACTATAGTTATGAGCATGGGTCTTGGAGCAAAGTCAACAGGGATTGGACCATAATCACCTCTTTCCTTCTGTGGGAACTTGTTTAGTTCCATTTGTAAAATGGTAAAATCCCAGTCCCTCCTTCATAAGTTTGTTGTGAGGGCTAAATGAAAATATCTACCACATGTATGAAGTCTACAAATATTAGTAATAAAACATTTTTGAGAAGAGAGATCCACTTTATTCAGTGCTAGCTGCAGAAATGAGACTTGTATGATCCTTGAGGAATATAAGCTCGTTGAGGGATAATAAATGATGCATTATTTATTAGAGGTAAAAATCCCCATAATGTATTCTCTCAATTACCATTTACTGAGATCAGAATTAACATTCTGCCAAATAGAAACTCTCTATAAGTAGATGAGAGAACTATTCTTTTAAAATGACATCTAAAAATAACTTTAAATGATTAAAACCTCTTGGGGACTATTTAAACCTTTGAGGTTTCAGCAGTCACTATATGATGTCCAAGTTACTTTGGACATCATATTATTATGAACATTCCATCAAGCACCTTCTTTTACACATGACATATGCTCAATAAGTATTTGTTGGTAGAATAGCTAAGATATGAATGGACATCAATAATCACTGCATTATTGTAGATGGATAAAGTGCTAGTAAAGAGAATGTCAGATATTTCACTGCCTAGAATATCACTGTGAACAGCTTTTTGATCCCAAAGAATAACTTTGTTTTAGAGAGGCTGGAATGATTGCTTGGCAATACAAAGCTGAGACATGGCAGAAAGAACAAAGATATGAACCCTCATGTGAACCTCATGTCAGATAAAATAGAGATACCCAATTAAATTATAATTTCAGATGAACAATGAATATTTTTAGGACAAGTATGTATCAAACATTGAATATTTTTAGGATAAGTATGTCCCAAATATTAACATATTTATCAAGTTTATCAGATTTATCATATGGGACACAATTATCCTAAAATGTTATTCACTGTTTATTTACAATTCAAATTTGACTGAGCATCGTATATTTTTATTTGCTAAATCTGGCAACCACTCTAAAGCCCAATTGCTACCCCACACACTATTTCTCTGTGGTCTCCCTCTGTGACCTGATATGGTCTGGGATGTTTTCAGACACACTGGGATGCTAATTCTCAAAGATTTTGTGCCTTATTCTGCTTCCCAGGACTGGGAAAACCCAAATCTCTGCCACATTTGCCTCCTGTCTCACCCTTCTTCACCCAGGGCCTTTATGTCCTTGAAAATCTTTGACCCTTCTCCCAAATTCTAGTCCTGCAAATTTACTTGTCATCAGGATGAGTCACTGTCAAGTGAAATTGATATCATTTGTAAAGGAAACTCTTCTTTCCTACAACTCTTGTTCTTCCTCTGATTTCCTGATCTTTAAAATGCAATAAGCAATTTCCCAACAATCAGACTTGCCCAACCACAAAATAACTGCAATCTCACTCCACCCTTCCTCCCTGCAGCCACATCCAATCAATTCTTTGGTCCTGTTGCTCCTTTTTTCAAACAGTTCTCAGCTGATCCTTTACACGGCCAAGGACCCAAGTCTAAGGAAGGCTCATATCACTTCATTTTCTGAACAATGTGATTGTTTCTTGATGGTTCCATCTCTCCCTCCTCCAGGCAATTCTACCAAGCACATTCCCAGGTTAATGTCTCTAAAATACAAGATTTTCTGACAAGAGAAAGACAAATAGCCCAACAGAAAATGAACAATGTTTATGCACAAGAAATTGGCAACAGAGAAATTATAAATGACTGAGAAACATATGAAAAGATGCTCAAATTCACTAATGGTTCAGGGAAATGCAAATTAAACTAATAATGAGACATCACTTTACGACTAGGAAAAAAATGAAAAGAACATTTTAAAAGCTAATGCTGAGAGGGATGAAGGAAAAAGTTTCCTTTCATATATACAGCATGTAGAAATGTGGGTAGTTTTTGAAAACAATCTAGCATAATCCATAAAAATTGAAAATGCACATGTGTTCTGACCCAACAACACCACTCAGAGGAACCTATCTAATGAAATAAAATCCACTAGTACTTAAACACATATGCACAAAGGTATTTGGTATTAATAGCTTTGAAACAGAAAAACAATCCAAGAAACAAATAAAAAATCCTTAGGGATAAAATGGATACCAAGACATAAGAAATGTTCTAATAACTTAAGGTCTATCCACACCATAGAATATTATGCAGCTATTAAGATAAATTAGTGCATTAGTGGGTAAGAGTTGATTAAGAGGGATTTCTATGAATGAAAAAAGATGCAGAAACATATATATACAATTCCATTTTTAATAGTGACCCAATCATTTATGTAGTTGGATCTATAAAAAGTATAAATGCACATACACACTTATATTCATATGTTCATATGAACACGGAAAAGTATACCTCATAAAGTTGTCCACGTGTGTTACCTTGGGTGGGGAATAAAGGGATCTGACATGAATTGGCAGAGGCAGATGCAAAACATTAGTTTTATCTAAATGTCCATCCACTGATGAATGGATAAAGAAATTGTGGTTTATATACACAATGGAATACTACGTGGCAATGAGAAAAAATGAAATATGGCCTTTTGTAGCAACGTGGATGGAACTGGAGAGTGTGATGCTAAGTGAAATAAGCCATACAGAGAAAGACAGATACCATATGTTTTCACTCTTATGTGGATCCTGAGAAACATAACAGAAGCCCATGGGGGAGGGGAAGGAAAAAAAAAAAAAGAGGTTAGAGTGGGAGAGAGCCAAAGCATAAGAGACTGTTAAAAACTGAGAACAAACTGAGGGTTGATGGGGGGTGGGAGGGTGGGCAGGGTGGGTGATGGGTATTGAGGAGGGCACCTTTTGGGATGAGCACTGGGTGTTGTATGGAAACCAATTTGACAGTAAATTTCATATATTAAAAAATAAAAAAAATAAAAAAATAAAAATAAAAAACAAAAACAAAAAAAAAAACATTAGTTTTATATCTCCTGCCATAACTTTGAATGGTCTCCCATTGCCAAAAAAATAATAAATATTTAGCCTCCACCAGGTGACCTCAGTCTATTTTCCTGGCCTTTAATAGCACTGTTTCCTATAAGAACTTTCCATCCCAACCAAACTGATCTTTTTATTACTGATCTGTTTTTTTTTAAGTGTATTTATTTATTTTGAGTGAGAGAGAAAGAGAGAACATGCACAAGACGGGGAGGGACGGAGAGAAGGAGAGACAGAATCCTAAGCAGGCTCTGTGCCATAGAGCCCAGAGCCTGATGCAGGGCTCTAATTCACAAACTGTGAGATCATGACCTGAGCCAAGATCAAGAGTAAGACACTTAATCAACTGAGCCACCGAGGTGCCACTGATCTTTTCATTCATCTCAGGTTCTCTCTCACCCTTGCCCTGTACATAACCCCCACACTTACCAAGATAATTGACCCCCCCCATTTCTTTTGAGCAATTCTTTCAAGGGATTTCTCAAATTCCATTTTCTTTATAAAGAGTTTCCTATTCACTTTGACCTTCTTTTTGGTATCCTTTCTGTAATAGTGATATTTCAGTTTTCAGTGACCATTCCTTCAAAATTTGCCTGATCATCCCACCAGCTTGCCTGTGCAGAGAACATTCAATTGACCACTGGGCCTAATGGACCTGTTCCAGGACATACCAGCAGGAGGCAGACAACATTATCTTCCCTGTTCTAACTCACATTTAAGTCCAGCCTTCTAAGCCCAAAGCTGTGTTCTTTTTATTAAACCATGCTTGCTATATGTTCTTCTTCTGTATGTGAAGGAATGACATCTACTCCCCAATCTTTCAGAGACTGGTATTACCCTATCCCTGGACCTCACTTTCTGTGTCTGGCTTTCTGGGCTCCTGATTTTGTCTTTCTTCAGCCATGTAGTGGAGGCAGTTTTCAATAGCTCCTATGAATTCTTATCTCAGCAGGGGTTAGATATATGTCATTGCCATTAGTGAAGACCTGTCCCCTGTTAGCCACCATGCTCAGCATATTATGTACAATAATTGTACAAGTAGTGTTTCATGATTAGCCCTTTACAGATAATGTAGAACTGTTAGTTAATGGTTTTGGATCTGGAAGGTTAGGGGCAAAGCCAGGATTCTCAGCTTCCAAAATCTGTGATTCCTTCCATGAGCCTCTGCAGGGCAGATCTAGTTTTAGATTCAGAGTCAGGATTTCAAAGATGGTACAAGAGCAGGCTGGCATGGAAGGAAGAGCCACATCAGAGCAGAATGAGCACAGGACTCTCGGCGAATACTGTTGTAGCTGGCAGGAGTCTACACAAGGGCAGAGATGAGAGCCAGGAGCCTAAGTGTCATTATGGGAGGTCTTCCTTTTGCTTACAGGTGGTATACTCTGCAGTTGCTAAAGATCTGTTTGAAAATCCTCATATGTATTTAGCTCCTATCACTAACCTACATCTTGACACAAATCTCTTTCTGGATAGCCTATCTGGTTGTCTCTCAAGTCTACTTGCTGACCCTAGAGTGACAGTAAACTCATCCTGGGCACTATACATATGTGTCTGTCTGGGGCTTCAGATGCATGCAAGACTGCTCATCAATCAGGCAAATGAATGAAAAGTAATGCCCTCAACCAGAAGGCGTACATCTCAACCTATTCAGAGTGCACCCCTGAATTTAAGTCCCCTGGGAATTTCACAGAGGAAAACTTGCAGCTGTTAGGCCCAGGCTTCCTTTCACTTTCCTGGTAGGTACAGTATCTATGAGCTGTGGTATTCACACATGCCCAGCGTGCTGCCAGCAGGGATCAAAGACAGATTCGGAAGAGGCAGAAATAGCAGAAATCCAATTCCTATGCCTTTGCAGCTTGCAGTCATTTAGTATTTCATCTCCATGAATGTCCCAGGGTGTAGTCCAGAGTTGTGTGTATTTAAGTTTTGACCCTTAGCTGCCCATTGTCCCATTCCCTTTCTGAGTATCCAGAAAATCACACTATTTGTTGAAGGGGATACACATGAGGTAAAGAGAGGAAAATCAACTCAGTAACCTGACCAAATTGTTTTAAATAATTTCTGACTCAGAATGACCATACCTCTGCCCTTTGTGCTGCCCACCCCACTGCACCTCCACCCCTCTGGCAACTTCTGCTTCCCTTCTGGCCTGTTGGGGTCCAAATATCATAAAATCATCCATTCTAACATGAGTCTTCTCTGATTTTTTTTTTTGAAATATCAAAGTAGTCAGTGTGTGCTCAGAAACACTGTATATCAAGAGACTGGGTTCTCTGGTTCTCATCTGAACTTTCTGAGGTTCCTGCAACACACGCTTAGTTCAGTCAGTTTGATGTTATGACTTTGAGTTTTGCGTTTAAGGAGCTATGAAATAAACATCAATACAATTCTGGCTCTTGAACTATTTAGCCCTCTAGGGCAGACTCGGGCAAATCTAGAAATTTGAGTTTCACCGATTACTGAACTTTAAAGAAGGACTGAAGTTATGGATTAAGGAAGTCTGACTTTCAAAAACTGCTTCTAACTTAAAGTAAACAGCTCAGGCTCCTCATCAGCATTTCCTGAGCCATCTCTGGTTAAAAGTTGGCCCCACTGGAAGTCAGTCTACAGCCTGTCTCTATTCTTCCAGAATTACAGGTTGCCATGGTTACAGTGTCTTCTGGAAATGAACTTCATAATTGCTGCATATTGCATATAAACAGCTGGATTCCCTCTTTCAATTTCACTCTGAAACAATGAAGGCCCAAGAAAATGTCCTTGTATTTGAATCATTGACATGCTAAAGATCATTATACCAGTAGTGAAGCATCATGGCATAGGGAAACTTGAAGAAATGATAAAGTCAAATTCCCCAGGCTCTATATATGTAGATGAATGTAAAATGCACATGTGTGATTCCAAATACAAGAATAAGAATACTTGAAAAGCTGAAAGACCCCTCCTTTCAAAGACCCATTAATCCAACTCCTACTTTACAGGGTGCAAAACAGAAACCCAGAGACTGAGCATTTTCTGTGCAAGGTCTCACAGCAAAGCAGGTACAGAATGGGATTTATAGAACAACATGGTGCTGTGGATATAGTTCTAGTCAGATTCAGAACTTGGACTTGAGTTCTGACTCTGTTACTGATCAGCTGTGTGGTCTCCAAGTGCCATTTAACTCGGCACTCAGTCTATATCTGTAAACTAAGAGGGTTGGTTATAAAGTTTTCAGGGCATGTACCTGCCAATGTGGTCTCTCTATCCATAATGGTTTCCAAGAAGTCAAGGTTAGTGGCTATATCTACCATAAATATCTGCTTTACTGGCTGTCCATGGGCTTCTAACATTTCCACATTGTATTCCCCTTTAAGAAACACACTGATGTGATTTTTTTAAAAATAAAATTGCTATGAGGAAGGTTATATATTAATGGTTGTTAATATCCTAGGAAAGATCAGTTGATAAAGTTAGTTAATCAAACAGTGCAGTTTTGAGGACATGAGGCTCAGATGGATAATGAGGAAGGAATTCTTTTTGAAGAGGAAGATTGCTTGAAATAGACAAGGGTCCTAGAGGTTTGTGCGGAACTCAGGTCAACAGAGAATTCTCCTGGTTGACAGAGGAGAAGAAAGAGGATGCAGAGGGAGTTCAACAAAGAGATGATGACACCTATTTCACAAAAGAAGGATATTTTTCTGTCTTACTATCCATTCATGTAGTTGTCTCTCTCTGTGAGAAAGTGTTAAATGCTCCCAAGGAAAGTTACATAGAGAATAACAATGCTGCTAAGGCAATAATTAAAAAAAATAAGATAAGAGCAATTGATTACACACAGCTCTTAATGAAGAACTTCTCTGTCCTACCTACAGCTTGCACAGGTAACAATCAGGTTCTGAGTGTAAAATCTCAGCAGCCAGCCTTGTGGCTCTCCAACACTGTGCAGCCTGCCCTCTCCCTGTGCCCCACTAAGGTCTGATCTTCCACAAGCTGAACCTACTGTGGTAACAGCCAATTAACAAAGAGAGGATTCCATCCACCTCCTTGGAACTGGACCTTCTTTTCAGGCAGGAACTGACTTCAGTTTTCTAGGAGTTTTGAAGCGAGGAATATGCAATTCCAGGCAGCGACTCCTCTGGGTGCTTTTGTCCCTTTTAGGGAGCCCAAAATATACTCATTTTAAGAAAACAACAACAAACAAGAACAAAAAAAAAAAAAACTACTTAAAAATTCCCTCTAACTCCCTAGCTCACAACTGGGGCTTTTCGAAAGACCAGTGGGGCCCCTCTACTTCTCCTCGGTTAGAAGCAATCCTCCTGGTAATCAGTAGACACATGGGCATAGCCCAATCCACCTTTTATCTCCTCTTAAATCTCACCTGGTTTCCTGTGCACAGAAGCCCTTTCTGAATCCATATTTGCTGTAGGTCTTGTCCCCTGACTTTTTTCCTCTTTCTTGAGCTACCTGTATGCTTCCAGTGTTGTCACTGATAATATCTTTTCACCATCAAACCCTCCCCCTAAGAGAGGCATGCCCTTCCCTCAGGTGAGTGTTCCCACACGCTTCAGGGTTCAGCATGTTTCATATTTTTTTTGAATCATGTTTCCCCTAAAACACAAGATATTCTTTTAGGGGAGGATCACAATGAATTAGCACTCAATAACTGTTGATTTTTTTGATATGCTTTGGAATTTTGATACCCAGGCAGACTGAATACAAATTACTCATTCATCAATTTTGTTGAGTATCTACTATGTGTTAGGATTTTTCATAAACAATATCTTTTTTTCTTCAAAAAACTTTTCCAGGAATAAAGATAAACTAAAAATGAAAAACAGACGATGGAAGATATTGTTGACAGACGGAGTTTGAATTTTGACCATTACAGTTTGAGACCCAAGGTTACCAATCTCTATATTTTACTTCTCTTTATGAGTGGGAAAAGTCAGAGGAAAGTTTCTGAGTTTTGGGGGGGAAATATGGAGGTGTTGGAGATGTTAAAAAAAAAGTTTTTCTGGCCTCTACTTCCAAGGCTATCCTAAGGACCAGGAAAATCTATGGACATAGAGCCTCTGGCTAGAATTGTTTTGCACAGTTTATTTCAGAAAAATATAACTTGCCTCTGTCCAGAGATAAGCCAGAAGATTGTTGATTGGGGGTAGAATTCCCAATCTAGAGATGAAGAGAAGTAGTGTTAGCAGACAGAACTTTCCATGGCAGAACTCTTCTTTGTTTTACATAATCCTTATCCACTCACCCAGGGCTGTCATTCCTGCCTTTGTGCCCTCAAGAGCAAATGCAGCTAGCACAGTGACATTTTCATAATAATACTTTGTACTTATACAGCACCTGTCAGCCAATGATCTCAAAGTGGTTCTCCTGTGATTAACTCATTAATCCTCACCAGGATAAGTGACTTTCCCAAGGTCACAGAACAGTGAATGTCAGGGGCGGGCGTGAGCCTTGTGTTCTCTCATTCCCGATCCAAGGACCGTCCACCTGTCTGCCTGCCACAAAGCCGCCTCTGACAATCCAGGCTCACCAAGCCAACATGAGTTTATAATTGCATGCTTGGGTCTTCGATTAAATCATTTTGCTCAATTAGTCTAGGCATCAGACTATCTCTGTTTAGAAATCCTTCCATCGATGGCTGGCAATACAAAAGTTCTTGGGTAGGGGTAGAGACACTGTGATATGCCACTCTGTAGAATGTGTCACCTCATGTCTTGGATTAGGTGGTTAGCAGCACACAGCTCACTCACCCTAACTGGGGAGTAGCACCTGTGACTAGATCTGCGTGGCAAACAGCGTTAGAGGCAGGCTGGTCAAGAGTGGGGTTTAGCACTCAAGGTGGTTACATCCTTTCTTTCCAGTGTAGATAATAGACAGCATGAGGGACTTAGTATGGCACAAAAGGGATATACACAAATGGTAAGATGCAGAAATAAGGGTTTCAAATAGCTGCTGATCTTTGAACACTGGGACAGTCTCTGGGAGAGATGTCTTCCTAGGCAGCACAGCCCAGATCTTCAAGCTGGGCTTCACAGGCTAGACTTTATTCCTGCACAACATCTGGCTTACCCAGTAGGTGCCCAGAACAAAGATTCATACATATGAATTTTGACGCAAACATATTAGCAAGAACTGGGAGATACTGAATTTGAAAATTCAAGTTCAAATGGGTTGAAAACAAGAGCCTTTGAGAAAGGAAGAAATGAATTGGGGAGCATCTGGTTTCACCTGTGGTTTGACAAGGTAAGGTTATGGTTGCGGGAAGCTTATCTGAAAATACTAGGGACATCTCGGTCATATTAACAGGAAAAGCGATTACTGCATGGAAGGTCAGAACATTTTAAGAATTTCCTGAATCACCAGGGACTGGTTCAAGAACCAATGCAGTATAGCTCCCATAGGCAGGGTAGGAGGGAAGACAGAGGCGGGAGAAAGTCACTCTCAGCCCTGTTGGATATACAGACTGTATGCCCATGAAAAGGTAATTAATACAGAAAACTGCCCAGTAAGTGTTTTTAAAAATAGCCTAAAAGATTTCAGAAAAAAAAAAAAAAGCCAAAGAAAGTTAGCGCTATCAGAGAGTTCCACAGAGTGAGTAAAATCTAAACAGGGCCCTCAAGGATCAGTTGGCTGTATAAGAAGGAGCATAAAAGAGTGAAAGGAGAATTGTAAATACAACGTATGAAGCCCCTACTGTGTACCATATACTTTACATTAATTAGCTTCTGAATCCACACCAAAATCAAATAACAAAGGAATTATTACCCACTCTTAAAGTTGAGGAAGCAGCCTGAGAAAAATATTAAATAATTAAGAAAATGTTACAGAGCAAGGAAGTAGCAGAAATAGTATTCAAATTCATCTTTCCAACACTGACCTAGTGGTTATTCTCCTATATCATATCTTCTCTCTCTTACTATGAAATGCTGCACAAAAGTAAAGGGAATACCAGGTGTACAGTATGAGGTGGGACCCCTTAGTGGTGCCTAATCAGGAACGTATTAAGAGAATAAAGGCAATAAAGTTGAGGCAATATGGCACATAGCCTTGAATGCCTAGCCCAGGAATTTGGACTTCATCTCCCTGGTGATCACACAGGGATCAGGCATGTGTGTTAAGGAAGGAAGTCTCTAGAGTGCTCTGGTAGGAACATTGATCTGGCAGCGATATGGACTGTGGTTAGAAGGTAGGGAATCCTGTGAAGTTATTGCGATTGTTCAGGTATAGGGCTGCACTGGTCAGACCCTCAAGCACCCTTGGTAAGAGGAGATGGATTTAAGAATAATTTTTTAAAAGCACTAAAGAAAGCACTGTAACTATCAAAAGTCACCCTCTAGGATGAATGGAGGGACAGATTCATGAGGGAGGGCCTCAAGGTGATGAAACCCTCAAGATGCCTGACTTGGGCCCTTATGGAGAAAAAAAAAAAAAAAAAAAAAAAAAAAAAAAAAACCAGCCTGCACAC
Source organism: Panthera uncia (assembly GCF_023721935.1). Taxonomy (NCBI): domain Eukaryota; kingdom Metazoa; phylum Chordata; class Mammalia; order Carnivora; family Felidae; genus Panthera; species Panthera uncia. Next base: position 34,478,599 of record NW_026057586.1, on the reverse strand, counting down.
ATGATGATCAGTTTTTCTCTTGAGGATGTCTGAAAGCAGGGACCTTATGCCTTACCTTGGTTGTCCTCCTCAGGACCTGATCCCCATCTGTGGTCAGGGACATCTACCTTATCCAACTACAGTCTTCTCTGCTCTTATTTACACATTCTTTTCCTCTGGTTAGAAGTTGGTCGATTGGGGAGCATTAATATCATATTAAGTAGTGATTTGTAATCCAGCGGTCAGTGACTTCTCATAAAGAGGAGGCTGTTAAGACTACATGGCCTCAGGGAATCTGTATGTGTCTGGGGAGAATGGATTCAGACCAGAATTGACTGTGGGACAGAAGGCAAGGCACTTGAAGTGGAATACAGTTATATCACATTTTATCACAAAGGGGCCTGCATATCAATTGTCTCAATCCTAGATGGGGTTGACAGTCCCTTTTTGTGGGCTATTAACCTGCTAATTTCTGTCCACTGCCTCTCTGGAGAGAAAACAATGGCAGTATCATATAGGGAGGAACTGCAACTTGCCCTCTGCTTTGTTTTCTCTGGGTTCTTGAAAAGTAGAGGCAATGAGAGCTGAGAGGGACAAGGGTTTGTATGTGTTGCATTCAGTTTCCCTCCTCCATACACTCTTTTATCACAAGTTTAAACAAAGAAGTAGTTAATCACCATTTGCCAAGCCTGGTGGCTGTGGTGTCTCCATACTAGTGAAGGCTGGAGTGGATGCAGCCACAGGTCCCCAGTGTTGGTGGAAGGGGCCCACCTGAGCTCATGGCCCAGATAGAGTTTACGTTTGTGTCCCAACATGGGTCCAGGAGTGAACTCTGGGTTTTGAAGTCCTGGCTTCAACAAGCAATGCCAGGCGTTAGAACAACCCAGAGGGAACATTGGCAATGTATTGTACTATTAGTTTGAAAAGCTGTTCTCATGGCCAAAGATGGAACCCTATTTTTCTTCTCCTATAACCTCAGTTCCCCATCTTCTCATAGATAGTTGGCAAGGAGGTGGAGCACTGTAAGCACATAATTAACTACCATCTATATTATTTATTTTTTATTATATTTTATTTTTTTAAGTTTATTTATGAGAGAGAGAGAGAGACAGCATGAGTCCAGGAGGGGCAGAGAGAGAGGGAGATACAGAATCCAAAGGAGGCTCCAGGCTCTGAGCTGTTAGCACAGAGCTTGACACAGAGCTCAGACCATGAGATCATGACCTGAGCCAAAGTGAGACGTTTAACCGACTGAGCCTCCCAGGTGCCCCAACCACCCTCTATATTTTTAATGAGAAAGTGCTAGAAATAGTGTTCCCTACAATAAAAACTGCCTAACTTGTTATGGAGGCAAAAGTTAGGAATTTTAAGCAGTTCTTAGGTCAGTGGAAGAGAGATTAAGGAGGCTAGAGAAACCAGGAAGCCCATATCAGATCATAGGATACACGGTGCTGACCTTTCCCCTCTCCCTTCACTAAGACTACAGCTTCCACTGGGGCTGAGGAGCTGTCACCAAAGTGTGCAATTGCCTCATTATCAGAGAGAAGAGCTGCACCCTGGGAACCTTCCCAGTCCCCTGAGGCACAGAGACCCAGGATAACAGCATGGCAATGCACCCCCTGCTGGCTTTTATTGTATGCTAATGTAATGGGGCCATCAGTCTGAAGGCTGTCTGTGCATAGAAACAGGATTTCTTTTTGTCTAGTTGGAAGTCACTTGAGATTCTAGCAAGTAGAAATGAGTGTGTGTTGCAGGAGGTAGGAAAAGAGGACACAAAGTAGAAAGGGAGGAGGCATTGGGAGTGGGTAAAATAAAGACTCTATGAGGGGATATGAGAGAAACTCAGAGAGTTTTCTGCTTTAATGAAGTGTAAGTTCAAAGCATAACAAAATGCAGGGTAACGGACCAGCATATACTTCTCACTGCACATCCCCAAAACATCCACCCGGCCAGGGTCACACACAGCAGGGAAGCCTAAGGTCACCCCAACTTCTGAAGAATGAGAAATTGAGCACAGGCACATCTCCAGAATGTGTTTGTCTTTAGGGAAGAGTTGCCATTTACTGCACTTCTTTCATTTTTTCCAGGAAGGACGTAAGTCTCCTAATGTAAAGAAAAAGGTTTCCATGTTGCCTTTGGAATACCTCTCTTTCATGGAGACATCTATTCCCAGGAGTGATGTCGTAGACACTATTGTCAAGTATGCAGAAATAAAGGAAAGAAGAGGGAGGGAAGGGGAGGAGAAGAAATAAAGTAGAAAGGAAAGGATGGAGGGGGAGGGAAGAAGGAAAGAAGAAGAAGGAAGGAAGGAAGGAAGGAAGGAAGGAAGGAAGGAAGGAAGGAAGGAA